>NC_133325.1:552206236-552386094 GCF_042186555.1 Aquarana catesbeiana
AGTGGTATGAAATTACACACCAGAACATAACATATAAAACACGTCACCAACTATTGTCACGTCCCTGAGATTGTTACCCGCTGTGGCCCTGCGCCTCCCCCCCCCTCCTAATGCATAACAACCTGCACATCTTTCAGAAAGAGGCTAAGGGGAGTGAGGGGTTCTGAAGGTGCCCCGTGTGACTAGTAAGGTGTCTAGCAAATAGGGGGGACATAACAAAACAAACGGGCAAAAGAAGTGGAAACATAAACAGACCGGGCTCCCAGGACACTTATCTGGGATTGAAGGGTCAATTTTTCCAGACGGTGACAAAGTTCTGCATAACCATCTTGAGGTGTCGGGGTTCAGTTCCAAGTCACTGGTATCCCTATTGCATCCGTCTCCCCCATCCGCCACTGATGGTGAGCCTGTGCGAGGGAGACGACCTGCAGGACAAGGCTTAGTACGGATCTGGGACAGTCCGGCCCCTCATTAATTTAGCTGGTGGGTGATAGCTGACATCCCGTAATTCCAGGGTGGGGGTTGTATGTATATCCGAGGGTCACTATTCCCCAGGTCGCACTAGGTAGGGCAATCTAAACAGGCCCAAGAAGTCACCCTGTGACCCAGCTTCACAGGCCACTTGGGAGGTAGGTTCTAATGTTCTTGGAAGCTCAGTGGGGTAATGTAGCATAAGCGTTCATCTGGTCTTACCGGGTCTTGGGAGAAGATGAAAAGTTACGCTTCGGCGGACCTCGGGTGAGGTCTAGCAGTCTCTCGACTGGTGGCTCGTGAGCGCGGTCTACGGGTACGTTGCGGCCTGGGCAGAGGTGGGCCCAAGGCCTCCAGTGACAACAGGTAGTCAACTCCATGACGTTCTTGCCACAGACGGATCTGCATACCCATTTATATCACTCCAGGATTTACACCATTCAGTGGCTGTTTATTCTGTTTAGACACAGTGGGACTTTTATTTGTCTTTTCCTATTTTGGTTTTAGAGGCATATGATTGTTCCTTATTAATTTGGGTCATTCACTTTATAGGAATCACTTCCTTTTTTATCACATTTATATTACGATATTCATGCACTTTTGGTATGCGCTACATTTTTTCACTATTTTGTTCATTGTATTTGTCATACTGTATGTAGCTGCTCCCCCCCCCCCTCCTTTTTTTGCTATTACAGTTAGCGCAGTGTTTTTTCACCACCATTTTCACTACATTCAATGAATGTTATTTGAAAATTTAACTTTCAACATTTGAATTTAAAATTTAATGGGATTTCTGAACAAAAAACACATACACTCTCCGACAATGCGAAAAGTTTTATATTCTACTTCAAATTTTCCCATCTCTGTGGTTGAAAACGAACGGCGATTTGATCCCACTAACGATTAAGGAAATCAAACGAACGTTCTTAAAAAGAAAACTCTCTAACAAAAATCTATACGTTTATGGCCAGCATTAGATGCAGAATAGCCAACCCAAAAAGCAGAGAAGCTCTGGATGACACATCCAAAAGGTAAAAGTTCATTAATGTTTATCGCATGCGATTTATTATTTTTTTTTTTTCTTTCTTTTTGTTTGTTTTTTTACAAAATATTGTATGCGATTTGCGAAGTGTCAATTCATTACATTTAAAAATACTGCATTTGTGTTAGAAACCACAAATGCAGTAATTACCTATGGTAAACATTGCAAAAAAAAGATGCGGTATTGCGCTGGTCAATTCATAAAATAAAAAATGAATTTATTATTCCCATGGTCTAGCCACTTGCTATTGAATGAATGTACAAAATAGGAATTGAAACATTAAAATACAGGGAGCATGACTCATTGGGATGAAAAGGAAGCTTTTTGTTTTAAAATTCCTCTACCACTAAAGGCAGATCCTATATTGAACCCCGCTTCACCAGTGCATTTCCCACTTATGGTTGGCAGGGTGGAGATATCCGCACATTCAGAGAACAGTCCAGACCTGTCTGCAGAAAGCTGAGGATGTCAAAGACTGCAGGCCAAAAGGATCGATAAGTAGAATGGATCCGCGCTATGGATAGGGGTACTTTCCAAATATGTTAGGAGCTGCTGCCTCTACATGTATAATTCCACCTAGGTGGAAAATACTACAATGTGAACAAAAGAAGAGTGTAGATGTGACGCTGCTCTGATGTGATGCAATTTTTATAGTTGCCTTGTGTAATGACCTAATTAAAACCTATTGGCTAAATTTTTTAAAATTATATGTGTTGTCTTACAAAAATCTAGGGTTGTGAACCTAAAACACAATATGGTGCTAGAAAGTGACTTCTTTACAAAAAACATATCATATGAACAGAATAAAAAATATTTGAAAAATATATTTTAGGGCGGGACCTATCCACGTCTTGCGTCACCTCCATATAGACGATAACAAGCCGATTACCGCGAACTTTAACATCACACGCTTACCAGTATCTTTCAAAATGTGAGTACAATCTTGATATATGGTACAATAAAGGTTTTAAACGGTTTCACACTATGGACATTCCCTCTTTTCTATGGTGAATACATTCTAAGCCGGTATACTTGTAGCAACACTCACAGCATGGACCGGAGACATCAAGGGCTGCCACACAGTGGCAAACACTGACTGCTCATACCCCTGCAGGGGTGTTCTCATCCGGTGAGTGCAAGCATAATAGGATCCCGGTTAAGAAGCACCATCACAAGACCAGCACTTGAACAAGGAATTGTTTACTACAACACTACCTCCCAATGAGAACTTAACCCTTTCCAAACCATATTTTAAAAAAGACTTTTTGAGCTATTTAAAAAGACTCTTCACAACTACATATATATTTTTCCAGCAAGTACTGGGCTTATGAAGCACAAATCACTTTTTTTAAAAGCACTAGTCACTTTATGATTTCAGTATAACTAGCACGTTTTGCCCTCAGATAGCTAAAAATGAAATGGTATGTGATATAGGATCGCAATCTTTTCACTTATAACCCACATTTAGCACAAGGCACTTTAACTATAAGCATTCATTTATTTGTAACCAGCAAACAATTTTTCACTTTTAGTTTTGGAATATGCGACATCAATTTGTAACTTTCATTTACGCATCTAACCATTCCCACCTGGAATCAATATCCAGAGGGGGCAACCTACACCACTTTTTCTAATCCAACAACACAGTCACCAGAGGGTGTAGCACAATTGGAAAGCAAGTATAAATTGGACTTTTAAGGCTATATCACATACCACTTTGCACTTTTAATATTTTTCAAATATTTTTTATTCTGTTCATATGATATGTTTTTTGTAAAGAAGTCACTTTCTAAGCACCATATTGTGTTTTATGTTCACAACCCTAGATTTTTGTAAGACAACACATAATTTTAAAAAATTTAGCCAATAGATTTTAATTAGGTCATTACACAAGGCAACTATAAAAATTGCATCACATCAGAGCAGCGCCACATCTACACTCTTCTTTTGCTCACAAAATGATGTTGGCTGCCTGTGTGAACTGGAACCATTTCCACCAGTCATTGAGGTTGAGGCCTCATCCCTATGCGATAGTGGCCTTTTTGAGTCATATTCCTGGTTGTAAATAAATATATATTGTGCTTCCTGAGCTCAGTGTGCTAAAATGAATACCCATTTGTGATGTATCCACACAATAATAACTAAAAACTAAAAAAACAAGTAAAAAAGGGGCACTGCACTCTATGAAGTGCAGCGCAAACACAAAGAAAATTATATTATAAATATTGGTACACTTTCCATCTAGGGTGCTTTCACACTGGTTCGCTTCAAAACTGCCAGTAAAATGCATATGCGTTAATGAAGGGTGTTTGCTGTGTGGTTTTTAAAGGACATGCGACTCAAAAACTGCACCAAAGACGGTTAGTGGGAGCATTTTTAGGGCAGTTCCCATTCATTTCAATGGGGAGGAACATTTTTGTTGGGCTTTTTTTTAGCTCCCCAAACTTGCTCATAACAAAATAAGCCTAACGGATTTTTTTCACCGCAACGTAAGCGCACCACCCCAGTATGAACGCATTCATTGATTTTGAAAGGGAAGCACTTTTCTTGAGCTGCTCAGGTGCTTTTTTTTTATGCAAAAGCGCTTGAAAAACTCCTCGGTGTGAAAGGACCTTAACCCCCATACACACTATACAACTTTTGTTGTCAGATTTCCTTCAGATATACCAAAACCATGTAGTGCAGGGGCCTGCCTGATTGCATACAAATGGAAACTCCTAAGGTTTGACCTCATATTATATCGTTTTGGTAACTCTGAAGGAAAAAATCTACAGAAAATTGGATAGTGTGTATCCAGCTTAATTGTGAAAGGGATTTGCATCAAGATCTGCTGGCACTTGTGGTTCACCTTATGGGTTTGTGGCATAGGACTGTTTTAATAATAGTGGACTATTCACTACACTATTCAGTTTGGGCACTTGGATTGGATTGCATCATTTTTGAATATTTTTTTAAAGCGACAGAGCACCTATATTTATCTTATAATCCTGGGTACACCCCTCCTCTATGGCTCTTTTTCTTTTTCTTGCAAAGCTTCCTTTAACCACTTGCCATCCAGCTGCCGTCATTTTACCGCGGCAGGTCAGCATGATCCCGCGAACTGTCGTAGCTATACGTCGGCTCGCGGGATCGGGATAGCAGGCATTGGCACGCGCCCGCTGCACAGCGGTGGTGCCGATGCTCGTGGCCAACAGTCGCGATGACTGCCGCCCATGAGTGATCGCGAGCACGAGAGGCAGAACAGGGAAGTGTGTTCCTATTAGCTAGGAACCATGATCCGTCACTTCTTCTAATCAGTCCCCTCCCCCTTCAGTTAGAAACACGTAGCAGGGAACACAGTTAACCCCTTGATCGCCCCCTAGTGTTAACCCCTTCCCTGCCAGTGACATTTTTACAGTAATCAGTGCATTTTTATAGCATTGATTGCTGTATAAATGCCAGTAGTCCCAAAAATGTGTCAAAAGTGTCTGATGTGTCTGCCATAATGTCGCAGTCCCAATAAAAATCACAGCTCGCCACCAAAAAAAAAAAATAAAAATGCTATAAATCTATCCCCTATTTTGTAGATGCTATAACTTTTGCGCAAACCAATCAATATACGCTTATTGCGATTTTTTTTTTTTTTTTTTTACCAAAAATATGTCGAAGAATACATATCGGCCTAAGAAAAAATTTGCTTTAAAAAAAAAAAATGGGGATATTAATTATAGCAAAAAGTACACAATATTATGTTTTTTCAAAATTGTCGCTCTTTTTTTGTTTACATCGCAAAAAATAAAAACCGCAGAGGCGATCAAATACCACCAAAAGAAAGCTCTATTTGTGGGGAAAAAAAGACGTCAATTTTGTTTGGGTCCAGCGTCGCACGACCACGCAATTGTCAGTTAAAGCACCGCAGTGCAGAATCGCAAAAATGGCCCGGTCATTCAGCAGCCATATCTTCCGGCGCTGAAGTGGTTAAACATGCTTCATAAACCAGTTTAGAAGGGAAAGCTGGGGCAACGCCTATCCAGCATATTTCTGTATTCTGCCAAGGTGGAAACCTACAGCGAGGACCTGCACAGGACCGCCTGCTACAGTGATGTGACCTCAACCACCTGTAAGATGAACTCTTTCAATTTCTGCCATAAGGGTCCATTACTGCAGACTATTATGATATCCTACAAATTCCAGTGTCATTAATCTGCAGATTCCTGGGTCTGGAATGACAGGTGTGTGCAAAGAGCTGCGGACGCTAGGCCAATACAATGCAATGACAGGCAAACATGTCTGTTGCATTAAAGCTGATATCCAGGCTTCTTGTGACATTAAGGCTGGGTTCACACTTATGCAAATTGGATGTGGAATATCCCCGCATCCAATTCGCATGACAGGAGATTGTGACCGAATCTCAATAGAGCCGGTTCACACAGCTCCGGGGCAGCCGTGGAGCACACAGCACAAGGGTTCTGTGTGTCTTTGGCTCCATTTGAGGTCTGAATTCAGGCAAAAATTCGGACCTGAAACAATGAACAGGGACGCACCAGGCCCCCTGCTGTGCCCCGCAGCCGCACATAGTGTGAACCAAGCCTAAATCGTTTTTTTGGACTGAACAAACTAAAGTGATAGGAAATCTGGATTTCAGCTTTAAAGCAGCTCATTACTTATGAAAAAGAGTTGAACTTAGAAGAGGGATGTAATAAGAATGATTGTTAAAGTAAAACCAAAGTTGTCAGTTTGCAGAAATGGGAAATGATGTTGGCTTGGAAAATCACAGATTTATTTCCTTATCCCATTTATGACATGTTTGACTAAGGGTCGGTAATGATAATGATGCGGTGGTGTATATAATGTGATGACAGATTCAGTGTGAAATGAATAAACATGAAAGAAGTATAGTGGTGATAAAGATGAATAGGTGTAATGCATTAAAGAGGCATATTTATCTGAAGTGCTGACAAAACAGGTTCTGTTCTTGCCTGTTAATATCAGTATGTTAGGATAAATTCTGAAAGTGAAAATCAGCCTGTTCTGGTAACATTCATAAAGCTGTTGAATCTGGTAATTTATTTCCTTTAGTATGGGTAACCTGTCCATAAAGGCTATGCCATAAACAAGCCTTTCCAACATGACAGTGATCCAAAACACAAGGCCAAGTTGACCTGTCATTGGCTACAGCAGAATTAAGTGAAGGTTCTAGAGTGGCCATCTAAGTCTCCTGACCTCAATATCATTGAGGCACTCTGGGGAGATCTCAGACGTGCAGTTCATGCAAGACGACCCAAGAATTTACAGGAACTGCTGGAGGCTTTTTGCCAAGAGGAATGGGCAGCTTTACCATCTGAGAAGATAAAGAGCCTCATCCACAAATAACACAAAAGACTTCAAGCTGTCATTGACGTTAAAGGGGGCAATACACGGTATTACTGGGGTATGTAAACTTTTGATCATGGTCGTTTGGCTAGTTTCTGTTGTCAATATGATTTTAAAAGAGTAAACACAGTTGATTGATAATAAATGGCTTCAGCCAAACACTAACCATAAGTGAAAGAAAAGTTTTTGTGTTATCATTCATTTTCTCTGAAAAATGGCCAAGAAATCATAAATTCTGCCAGGGTATGTAAACTTATGAGCACAACTGTATCTATCCATGGCCAACCCAGAATTTGGGTGTTTTTGTTTACATTCACAAACAGTGAGCTAAAAGCTTGCACATTTTAAAAATAATTGTTAGTCTGATATTTATTAACATAGTGTTAAACCAAAAATAAGAATGTAATATATTGCAGGTTGCCAATTTGTAGATGTAGTGCCTGCATAACATTTTAGACTTTTTTTTTATATTTTCACCTGATCCCCCAGCAAATATGTCTGTTATTTTTCAACTTCCTATAACAATTCAAGCTGTCCATCAAAAAGTGGCAGTTAGGGTGCTTACAATGGTCAGCATTTATTAATTTACTGTATGTAAAACCTTTATCCCAAAAGAGAAAAAACTCCTCCTGTAACTGCTTGTGTTAAAAGTGTGGAGTTTGGCTTTAATTTGTTAGTCAAGTCCATCTAAACCAGCTAGTGCATCTAACACTACCCTCTCCCTAGATTGACAGATGCTGCTGTCTCTGTTGCGCTTTCAGTGGAGTGGAGCTACCATAAGACAGGAAGTGTGTTACTGGCAGGATCACCATGAAAATATAATGGGAAAAAAACTAAAAATTAAAACTAACGCAGCCACCACATTTAGGGATTGGTAAGTTGCAATACATTACATTTTTGGGGGGCTTAATATGTCTTTAAGTATCTTTACTTTAGTGTTTTGATATTTTCAAATACGATAGGTATTTTCACCTTAAGGCTGGGTTCACACTAGTGCGAATTGGATGTACGTTTTTCCGCATTCAATTTTTGCTTCACAGGGCTAGATAGATTAGCTCCTACCAGTAGATTTTAGTTTTAGGCTGAACTTCTACTTTAACTGGAACAGTTCTCAGAAATACACCCAGTATATTTACATTTACTGGAAACATTCTTCTTTCAAGCAATAATGCAACTTAATTATATAGAAGTGTTTCCCAACTTTAAAGAAGCAAGTTGGTCACTATCCTTCTGCTATTTTCTATTACTGTCATGAGTTATCTGGCATGTTGATTCATGCCTAAATGATCCTGAATCACTGTGATGACCTGTTTGGTCATGAGGCTCCTCATGACACATTGGGCCTAAAGTGATAAGGGATCTATGTTAGACCCCTTTCACACTGAGCCTCCCCGGACGTCAGCGGTAAAGCGGCGCCATTTTTAGCGTCGCTTTACCGTTGTTTTAGCGGCGCTAGTCGGCCGATAGCGGGGCACCGCTCTCCTCACCCCTGACAGCATAGAGATCTGTCTGTTCACATTGTCAGATCTCCGTTCTGTCTCTGTGTGGAGCGATCGCAGGTGCCCGGTGGTCATAAAGACCGCCGGGCACATGCATCGGCTCCGGCATCGCAGCCCCCTAGTGATCAAAAGGCGAACCGACGTACAGCTACATCTGTTCTCCCAGGGGAGCCGACCTTCCGCGATACAACTGCGGCAGCTGGTCGGGAAGGGGTTAAGGTTGCCTATCCCTTCTTTAGGCCAAGTTTGTCATACTCATGGGAGAGAAAATGGCTAGAAAACCTCAGTAAATGGCTTGATTTGAGGGCTCCACTAACCCAGCTGTTAAAAGCCTACTTACTAGTTTTACTAGTAAGGCTACATGTTAGTACTGAAAATATACTGTAATCATTTTAAAATATTAAGATATTTATTTTGCATGCTGTTTTTTTCTGTTTTTGCTTTTTTAAAGAATATCTAAGATCACAGGATACACTTTCATTTTATAACATCAGCATTATAATAACAATGCTAACATAAGTTATACTTGGCAATCCGATATAAGCATAATTGAAATATCTCCTCTCCTCCTGGTGAGAGCTGCCTCTCTGCTGGCCATCTTTTTCTACAACTTCCTGGATTCCCTGCATGCTTTGCAGCTTCTCCTCCGCTGTTTACTTTCAATTTCTAAAGACTACATATCCCATTGTACCTTGCTGCCTGCAAGCAGTGATTCCTATACTGACCTTGCGTCCTGAAACTCCTCTGTAGTTGAAAAGGCAGGCTCTGTGAAATGTATGACACTGCAGTGTCCACTCACGGGTCATAGTGAATACACATCACAGAATTCAAGTAAATGTGTGGGGATTGTCACAAAGTAAGTTTACAAACTTCAAGATCATTTAGATTAATAGGATCAGGCTAGAAATAATTGAAATGCAATGTGGAAATGAATGTATGATTTTATATTTTTACCATAGATAAGAAAACACTTTCTGAACCATTCATCTATGACTGAAGATGCAGGGATGATCAGTCCCTAGTATTTAATTTTGACATTTAACCACTCGTCGACCGCCGCATGTACATATACGTCAGCAGAATGGCACGGCTGCGCAAATGGGCGTACCTGTACGTCCCTTTGAATTTGCCGCCGTGTGGTCGCGTATGCGCAACCCTGCCGCGAGCTCCGTGAGTAGGATCACGGGTCCCGCGGACTCGATGTCCGCGGGGCTACCCGCAATTGTCTCACGGAGCTGAAGAATGGGGAGATGCTAATGTAAACAAGCATCTCCCCATTCTGCCTACTAACACTGTCACTGATCATAGCTCCCTGTGATCGGGAGCGGTGATCAGTGACGTGTCACTCGTAGCCATGCCCCCTAACAGTTAGAATCACTCCCTAGGACACACTTAACCCCTTCCTAGCCAGCTAGTGGTTAACCCCTTCACTGCCAGTGTCATTTTTACAGTAATCGGTGCAATTTTATAGCACTGATCGCTGTAAAAATGACAATGGTCACAAAAATGTGTCAAAATTGTCCGATGTGTCCGTCACGATAAAAATCGCAGATCGCCGCCATTACTAGTAAAAAAACAAATTATTAATAAAAATGCCATAAAACTAACCCTTATTTTGTAAACGCTATAACTTTTGCACAAACCAAGCACTAAACACTTATTGCGATTTTTTTTAAATTTTTTTTACCAGAAACCTAAACTGAGGAAAAAAATGTTTTTTTATATATATTTTTTGGGGATATTTATTATAGCAAAAAGTAAAAAATAATGCATTTTCTTCAAAATTGTCGCTCTGTTTTTTTTTTATAGCTCAAAAAAATAAAAACCGCAGAGGTGATCAAATATCACCAAAAGAAAGCTCTATTTGTGGGAAAAAAAGGACTTCAATTTTGTTTGGGAGCCACGTCGCACGACCGCGCAATTGTCAGTTAAAGCAAAGCAGTGCTGAATTGCAAAAAGTGCTCTGGTCTTTGGCCAGCCAAATGGTCCAGGGCTTAAGTGGTTAAAAATGATGTATACTGTATATGTTTGTGAAAATAAGAATAGTATATTTTATTATAATTTTGAATTTAACAAATATTAGTCCTTAATAAAACTGATGTGGTAGCACTTTACTTGCATTTAACTTGCAGTGTGTTATATTAGTAGTTTGTTGGTAGTTTGTTCCACACAGCCTCTTTCACAATATCTATAGCAATTAGTCATTCCTGTCTTGTTGCCAAAATCATTTTCCTTTTCAACATTTATATTTAAGCAATTGTTTAAGCCAGATCCCACACACATGTTGAAATTCCCACAGTGATACCAGCCATTGCTTCTCTATAAAAGGTACCAACCACTTTTCACCAGTGCTGAGACAGAGAGACATGAGGAAGATGCTGCTTTGGGCGGGTAAGAAAAACAAATGATATTACTTTGCATTGTAAATACTACATCATGACATGTTAATACATAGAATGCAATACAAACTATAAAACTTAATGCTAAGCTAAGTTACTTTGCTATACTATGGATATTGTTTTTTTTGATTATATCATTTATTATGTGTTACACAGGTTTATTCTTGGTGCTCCATGCACAGCTGGGTAAGTTATATATCTAACAAGATTTACAATATATGCATGACTTTTTATAAAACTCAAGTGAGAAGCATGGATATTAGGATGAGGCAGCTAGTTATTTTTGAAAATCTATCTCTCTCTATTTATTTCACCATATTAACATCATTCTTTGCTACATCAGTGCATTAGAGATGCTAATATAATCACTAATATAATATATTTTTTATGTGAGTTCGTATTGGTATTGCTGAATCTTGGCTTCATTCTTCACATGATTAGACTTTTAAAATTCCTGGTTATACTCTCTTTGGGGAGGCAGGAGGGTAAAATGTTAAGGTGGTGGTGTCTGTCTCTATGTGAGAAGTGATTTCAAAGCTTGTGTGAAAGAGGACCTTGTTGATGGAGAGTTCAATAGTGCTGAAGCATTATGGGTGAAACTGCACATGGGTTTGCATACTTCAAAGCTAATTGTAGGGATTTGTTATGGGCCATCCAGTGTTAATGAGGAGGTGGAGACTCAGATCCTTGCACAGACAGAAAGGGCTGCAAGGGCTGGGACAGTGATGATAACGGGGATTTTAACTACCCTGAAATTTACTGGAGTAATGGCACTGCTGGAACAGTTAAAGAGCAGAAACTTGTAAACCTATCACAAGACAATTTATTGGTACAGTCGATAGAGGCCACAACTAAAAATATTGCTCTGCTGGACCTGGTAATCTCGAACAATGCAGAGCTTATCACTCATGTTCATATAAAAGAACATTTTTTTAAAGCATTTAAAAAATATATAAAAAATTAAGGAACGCTATCACCATTTAAACGTTACAAAGAACATCTGTTAAAAAAAGTTACAAAGAGAATAATGGAATATAAAAAAAGCTAATCAAGGTTGCAAAAATTCGAAATGAACGACAGGTTGCAAAAGAGAGTAGGATAAACCCCAAAAATTCGTCAGATTTTAAACTGTAAAAAGGTAACTTCTAAGCATTTGGGCCCTTTACAAAATAATTTAGAGTTTAATTAATAAATACCTTCTTCAGCTCTGTGTATACAAAAGAGCATGGGGAAGCTCAAATCCATAATAGGGATAGTAGTGACATAGCCCCAGATGACTCAAAATTGATATGGTCCAGGAACATTTAGATAGAATTAAAGTGAATAAAGCACCTGGACCAAATGGCATAAACCCAGTGTCCTAAAAGAATTCTGTTATTTCAAAGCCCTTGTTTCTATTTTTTAGGGACTCTTTAATGACTGGTTTAGTACCACTGGATTTGCATAAGGCCAATGTGGTGCCTATATTTAAAAAGTGATCAAAGTTTTTACCAAGTAACTACAGACCCGTGAATTTAATTGCGATAGTTGGGAAGATACTGGAGAGTTTAATGAAAGGCCACATATTTGAGTTTTTGCTAGAAAAAATATTTTAAGCAATAGACAGAGTGGATTTAGAAAAACAGACTTTGATAAACAAATCTGATTTTTTTTTATGAGCAAAAACTTAGACAAAGGAATTGGCTGTGCATATAGTATACTTTTGCAAAGGCATTTGACACAGTTCCCCATACATGGCTAATGTGTAAGGTAAAGTCTACAGGCTTGGAAAATTCAGTTTGTAAATGGATAGAAAACTGGCTAAAAGACCGAATTCAGAGAGTAGGGGTTAATAATTCATACTCTGAATGCTCTAAGGTTAATAGTGGTGTACCCCAAAGTTCAGTGTTGGGACCCTTAGTTTTTAATTTATTTTTAAGACAAATGAGGTTTAATAAATAATAAATACAAAGTAATGTACTTGGGAGCTAAAAACATGTATGCATCATACATACTAGGAGAAGTACAACTGGGGAATCAATGGTGGAGAAGAACCTGGAAGTTCATAAACTTAATAGAATGCAATGCCAATTGTAAAGCTAGCAAAATACTTTACTATATAAGACAGAGAGAGATAATTTTGTCCTTGTACAAATCTTTAGTAAGACATCATCTGGAATTTGCAGTTCAATTTTAAACATTAGTTTACAAAAAGATATCAGAGAACTGGGGAAAGTGCAGAAAAGGCCAACCAAACTGAGGCATGGAAGTGCTGAGCTATGACGAAAGATTAGCTGAACTGAATTTATTCTCTCTTAGGAAGGAATGATTAAGTGAGGGATGTGATCAACATGTATAAATAAATGAGTGGTCCATATAGTGATCTTAGTGTAGAGTTATTCTCTTTAGGATCATTACAAAGGACAAGGAGGCACTCTTTATGTCTAGAGGAAAATAGATTAACCTTTTGAAAATATAAAAAGTTGGAGCCAACTCAAATATAAATATAACTAAGTAACTAAGTGCATAATCAATAACCACACAAATACAAAATAATATAAGAAAAGTCCTCAAAAGGGAACCAAGCACCAAAGAAAAAGTCTGTGTGATGACAGGTTCTCTTAATTAGCCATGATTCACCTTCACTCGTGTGGGAGAAATACAGATTTACCAGATGGCTAAATCAAGACTTCATATGCTCAGATCCTTTGGAAGGTATAATGCATCCCTTGATGTAAAGATTCACATAAAGCATATTGCGCTATTATAAACCAAGTGCCAGTAATGGTAAAGTGCTCACTTACATTATAAGGTGCTAATGGGCTAGCGCCAACATGTACAGTAACAGAAACACCATTTCCCCCGTCTCAGCATGCGTTCCACCACAGCAAAAAAACAGAACTAGTCGTACCAGAAATGACATCAGCATAGGTGAGTGCACAGCCCCAATGCATTTCATGATCAACACGTCATCAGGACGCTTGCTCTCTGACATTTTATTGTAGCCTTTTATATACCCTGCTTAACTTGGCAAGGAAATCTAATTGGTAGGCAATCATCATTCGTCTTTAGATGAATAATTCCCAAAAAAGTGTTTATTTCATTAAAAGTTCCCAACCGCTGTACATCTTGGTTGCTCAAATAGATACACAAACAGTGAGATAAGTATAAATATAAAATATACAATAACAGCATACATAATACATCATAACTTAATTAGGATATTCTCAATTATTTCACAACATCCTCACCCCAACCAAGTACTTGAGTTTTAATGCATATAGATCCAAATTAATTTAACCAATAATAATATTCATAAATGTATAAATTAATAACTCATTTGGATCTAAAATCACATTTATAGCACCACCTAGAGGTCAAGGAAGTGTAGTATATATGTAGAATACATACATAAAGGCTTCTTCACAGTAAGAGCTGTGAAAATGTGGAACAGACTCCCTTAAAAACTAGTTCTGGCCAGCCCATTCGATTTTTTTCTAAATACGGCCTGGATTCTTTCCTACATGCACAAAATATAACTGGATACTAATGCTTATAGGTAATAACATCAGGGGTGGTTGATCCAGGGAATATCCGATTGTCTCCTTGGAGAATCAGTAACATTTTTTCCCCTGCTGGAGCAACTTGTATAATGCTGTATTGTTTTGCTTTTTTTGCTTTCCTCTAGATCAGGGGTCTCAAACTGGTGGCCCTCCAGCTGTTGCGAAACTACAAGTCCCATCATGCCTCTGCCTGTGGGAGTCATGCTTGTAACTGTCAGCCTTGCAATGCCTCATGGGACTTGTAATTTCGCAACAGCTGGAGGGCCACCAGTTTGAGACCCCTGCTCTAGATCAACTGTGGGTATAGGATTGTGTAGAAGGAGGTTTGCTACTTGTAATGATTTTTTATATTGTTTGAACTATGTAACGATTTTGAGTTGAGGATTACATTTAATTCTGTTTGTCTTCTGCCTCTAATAATCTGCTCCGTCTAGGTTCTACCTACAAGCTGGTTTGTTACTTTACAAATTGGTCACAATACCGACCCGAGCCTGCAAAATATGTGCCAGGGAATATTGACCCGCAGCTCTGCACTCATCTCATGTATGCCTTTGCCACCATGAGTGAGCACAAGATTGCGCCATACGAATGGAATGATGATGTACTGTACAAGCAGTTTAATGACCTAAAGCAACAGTCAGTATCACAAATATTTTCATATTAGATGTGTGCACATGTAATGTTAAATGGGGAACTTTGAGTGCATCCTTCTGCCATAATATATGTTAACTTCATTGGGAAGACCGATAAAATACATGTATTTTAAGATATCCACCTTGTCTTCTATAACTACCGTATTTATCGGCGTATAACACGCACCTCAATTTAGGAGGGAATTTTAAGGAAAAAAAACTTTTAGGAGGGAACTTGAAGGGAAAAAAACTTACATTTAAATGCCCATTATTGCAGCCTTGTCAGTGTAGCCTTGTCAGTGTAGCCTTGTCAGTGCAGCCTTGCTAGTGCAGCCATGTCAGTGCAGCCTTGTCAGTGCAGCCATGTCAGTGCAGCCTTGCTAGTGCAGCCATGTCAGTGCAGCCTTGCCAGTGTAGCCATGTCAGTGCAGCCTTCCCCAGTGTCCAGTGCAGCCTTGCCCCAGTCCAGCATTGCCCCAGTCCAGCCTTGCCCCAGTGCAGTCTTGCTGAAGCCTCTGAGCTTCAAAATCGCCGACCGCGATTTGAAAATGGCGCCGCCGGCGCCGAAATACACAGAGCCGGTCCTCGGCTCTTCTCGGCGGCTCTCGTTCACTTTCGGCTCCACTCGGACGGTGAGCGGAGCTATCCGAAACTAGCCGAGTATACTCGGCTAGGTTTGGGCGGCGCTTGAGTGAAACCGAAAGCGGCCGAGAAGAGCCGAGGACCGGCACTGTGTATTTCGGCGCCGGCGGCGCCATTTTCAAATCGCGGTCAGCGATTTTTTCGTTCTGACAGGTCAGGATCGCAGGGGATCAGCGTATAACACGCACCCGCGATTTTCCCCTGATTTTAAGGGGAAAAAAGTGCGTGTTATACGCCGATAAATACGGTATATTTTGTTAATTTCTCCTGTAGAGAACAAATATATTATGAGTTTTTTTCTGTTTTCTGTTGTTACTTGTTGCTTTTTTACTAACTTTTTTTGCAGATTGTTCCTGTTATATTCCATGTATATTTTCAGCATTTTCAACTTTCAAAATTTGAAACCTAGAAACATAGAAGAGTGACAGCAGAGATTCATCGCGTTTCCCCCTTTTTTAATTTAGTATAGCTCTATGATAGTCCCAAGCAGATTTAAATGTACTTACTGTAGAATGACTTAGTACCTCTGCTGGAATTCTGTTTCAAGCATCAAGTACTCTGTTGGTAAAATAATATCCTCTAAAGTTAGTTTTGGTTTCCTTCTCCTAGTTTGAGGCCATAGCTGTGTGTTCTTGAACTTAACTTCATATTGAAAATACTACCTTCCTGAATCCTATTAACACCCTTAATAGATTCAGACATTTCAGTCATGTATGCCTTTCTGCTGTCTCTCCTGATGTGTTTTATCCTTTTCACCATTTCTCTTGTCCATTTCTGGACTTAATCTATCTTATCAATATATTTTTACAGTGAAGCCTCCAGTAAAGACTTTCTTTCCCCTGCTGGAGTGAATCCTCTATTGGTGCTCCCCAGAGTTCTGTTCACTTTCTCCAATGCCTGGCAAAACTTGTTTTTCATCCATACTTATTTCCTTTTATTCATAGTAATTTATGCTATGATTTTTCAAGTCCTATTTAGTTTTTAGTGTCATTGTTTAGCTTTAACGTTGTAAAATTCATTTTGTTTGCAGCCACTGGTTCAGCATGTAATTATATACCTAAAAACTGTTACTAAACTGTGTCATTGTTGTTGAAATGTTTCTAGACCTGCAAATTTAATATGGTGTTTTTTCTACTGTATTGGAAATTACCAAATTTAGCAGCATGTTCGCTCTAGTTGATTTTGCTAGCACATGGGTAAGTTGCTTTGTATCATTAGTAACATTATGTGTCTTTTATAAGAATCTCTGGCTTCATTGTCTCAGCTAAATTCAGAATAGCTGAAATAAGATGAATAAGGACCTCATTTCCGCTTCTTGCATTTTCCATTTTGTACCAATATTTGGTGCTAAGAACAGCTTTATACTGTATGTGGGGTGGTTGATAACCAACCCCAAAAACGACATTACATTTTTTCTTTCACACTTTACTAATAGACTTAAGAACACCTAGTAAAAAAATCTGGAGACTGTAGCAGCTTTATAAAGTTTCTTATCAAATTTCATTCTTCATTCACTGGAAAATTAACCACTTCCGGACCGCCCACCATCGTTATATGTCGGTACTTTGAAGAGGATAGTCATTGTTATGGCAGCCAGCTGCCATAACCCTGGTATCCTCTTCTTCAGCGGGCGGTCCGCTTTCAGATAAAGGTGGTCTCTGCAATGAATTCGCTGCAAAATCACTTTTATCGGTGGCAAGAGAGTGCCCCCCCTCCCGCCACGCTACGGTGCCCTCCGCCGCTTACCAGAGGCAGCGGCAGAGGCGATCGGATGTTTTCCTTAGCCTGACATGGAGATGAGTGAGGGGAAGATGGCCCCCACCCGTCTCCATATCATTGCAGGATGGAAGCGATGTCAAAATGTCACTTCCGCCCATAGCTCTTAAAAGGGCCATTTTTTTAAGGATTTTTTTTAAATGGCAATTTTTTTTTTATTGCATTTTAGTGTAAATATGAGATCTGAGGTCTTTTTGACCCCAGATCTCATATTTAAGAGGTCCTGTCATGCTTTTATTCTATTAAGGGATGTTTACATTCCTTGCAAAAGGAATAAAAGTGACACATTTATTTTTTTTAAAACAGTGTAAAAATAAAAGGTAAAATAAATAAGAATTTTTTTTTTTTTTAAACGCGCCCTGTCCCGACAAGCTCGCGTGTAGAAGTGAACGCACACGTGAGTAGCACCCGCATATGAAATCGGTGTTCAAACCACACATGTGAGGTATCGCCACGATCGGTAGAGCGAGAGCAATAATTCTAGCCCTAGACCTCCTCTATAACTCAAAACATACAACCTGTAGAATTTTTTAAACGTCGCCTATGGAGGTTTTTAAGGGTAATAGTTTGTCGCCATTGCACGAGCAGGTGCAATTATGAAGTGTGACATGTTGGGTATTAATTTACTCGGAATAACATTATCTTTCACAATATAAAAAAATTGGGCTAACTTTACTGTTGTCTTAGTTTTTAATTAAAAAAAGTGTATTTTTTCCAAAAGAAGTGCGCTTGTAAGACCGCTGCGCAAATACGGTGTGACAAAGTATTGCAACGACCACCATTTTATTCTCTAGGGTGTTAGAAAAAAAAATGTATAATGTTTGGGGGTTCTAAGTAATTTTCTAGCAAAAGAACCCTGTTTTTAACTTAGGAAATGTAAATGATTCCGCGCAAAAGGGAGTAAGTACTAACAAAGAAAAAGCTAATTTAAAAGAACTGCTGCCTCTACTGCCCCGTACACACGGTCGGATTTTCCGATGGAAAATGTGTGATAGGACCTTGTTGTCGGAAATTCCGACCGTGTGTAGGCTCCATCACACATTTTCCATCGGATTTTCCGACACACAAAGTTTGAGAGCAGGATATAAAATTTTCCGTCAACAAAATCCGTTGTCGGAAATTCCGATCGTGTGTACACAAATCCGACGGACAAAGTGCCACGCATGCTCAGAATAAATAAAGAGATGAAAGCTATTGGCCACTGCCCCGTTTATAGTCCCGACGTACGTGTTTTACGTCACTGCGTTTAGAACGATCGGATTTTCTGACAACTTTGTGTGACTGTGTGTATGCAAGACAAGTTTGAGCCAACATCCGTTGGGAAAAAATCCTAGGATTTTGTTGTCGGAATGTCCGAACAAAGTCCGACTGTGTGTACGGGGCATACTAGTTACTACCACTAGGTGGAGTACGTGAATAAAAAGAAAGTGAAGTAGATGTGGCGCTGTTCTATTATGCACCTGTCCTTGGTAGACCAAATATCTGCAAATGTATACAAAATTATGTATACAAAAAATAGTCCCATCAATAAATATACAAAAATAAAGCACTTTAGAGGCTGGATGTTCCCCGATTTGATGGCAGTTTCCACTCTTGTCCCATATACCATACAGAGCATAGAGAAGAAAGGATTCCAATAGTGTAATACTGTTTCAACTATTTACTGCTTAAGAAGCATGAAAAGGTACTCACATTCATTGAAAAACATTAAAGCATTTGTTGCTGACACTAAAGCCAGCGACTGCAAGTGAGGCATCACTTCTGGTCGCCGGCTTTAGTGTCAGCAACAAATGCTTTAATGTTTTTCAATGAATGTGAGTACCTTTTCATGCTTCTTAAGCAGTAAATAGTTGAAACAGTATTACACTATCAGAATCCTTTCTCCTTCATGCTCTGTATGGTATATGGGACAAGAGTGGAAACTGCCATGAAATCGGGGAACATCCAGCTTGGGCGGCACAGTGGTGTAGTGGGTAGCACTCTCGCCTAGCAGTAAGAAGGGTCGCTGATTCGAATCCCAACCATGACACTACCTGCCTGGAGTTTGCATGTTCTCCCTGTGCCTGTGTGGGTTTCCTCCGGGTACTCCGGTTTCCTCCCACACTCCAAAGACATGCTGGTAGGTTAATTGGATCCTGTCTAAATTGTCCCTAGTATGTATGAATGTGAGTTAGGGACCTTAGATTGTAAGCGAATGTACAATGTATATGTAAAGCGCTGCATAAATTTTACCGATTTGGATAGTAGATAATATTAACACTATTTTTCACCAGCACATAAGCATTTTTTTGTTATTTATTTAATACTTGGGATTTCTTCTCATTTTTGAGATTCAGTTTTTCTTTTTTCTTTTTTGTTTAGAGATTGTTTTTAAGCACACAATTGATGTTATGTAGCAAATACGTCAATGCACCTTATGCACATTCATGTATTAGTGCACATTCACAAATTTATTTATTCAATTTTTATTCATTTTGTATACATTTGCAGATATTTGGTCCACCAAGGACAGGTGCATAATAGAACAGCGCCAAATCTACTTCACTTTCTGTTTTTAACTTAAATAACAAATCTCAGAAAGAGGCACGGTCCCTAAAGGATTTGTAAAGGTGCATTTTTTATCTTTTAAAAATAACAAATCCGTAATACTTACCTCCACTGTGCAGCTCGTTTTGCACAGAGTGGCCCCGATCCTCCTATTCTGGGGTCCTATGGCAGCTGTCTTGGCTCCTCCCCGCAATAGCTAACCCCCTCGGGAAGCTCTCTTCCTAGGAGGTTACCTTGCGGGCGCGCTCCCGTCTCATACACTCTGCGACCATAGACACAGAGTGTATGTCTCGGTCACGCCCCCTGGCGGCCGCGTCATTGGATTTGATTGACAGCAGCGGGAGCCAATGGCTGTGCTGCTATCAATCTATCCAATGAAGGCCGAGACTATGTGGAGAAGAGGACGCCAGGGACGAGCCAAGCAGGTAAACGGGCTTAGGTAAGTAAAACTGGGGGGCTGGGGGGCTCGTCATTGCCAGGTGTTTTTTCACCTTAATGCATAGGATGCATTAAGGTGAAAAAACACGAACCTTTACAACCCCTTTAAGTGGTTAAATACACAGTCTGATTGGCTGATGTGGAGAACCTACTCACTTTTGTAAAGATTTCCAGCTTTAGTTCTGTTACATTAAATTCACTCTGTGCCAGCTATTATTAAACATCTGTTGTCTGAAATGAATGTTTAGTCTATGCCCTGTACTTTGTTCCAGGAATCCGAAGTTGGTAACGATACTGGCAATTGGTGGCTGGAACTTTGGGACACAGAAGTAAGTCCATTAATGAAATAAAAGTTACAATACAATATTTATAATGAAATCAGCTCACATACACACACAAAACACACAGTTCATGTTCTATAGACTATTTTCCTCATTTTGGGTCTGTTCACATCTTTAGGTTCACAGATATGGTTGCCTCTGCTGGAAACCGTAAAATTTTCATTGATTCTGTGATCGCACATCTTCGAAAATATGACTTTGATGGCATTGACCTTGACTTTGAGTACCCAGGATCCCGAGGCAGTCCACCTGAGGACAAGCGCAGATTTACTATTCTGATAGAGGTGAGAAAAAAAAGCGCTCGATTTTGTAAGGTTATATATAATTAGTGCAGTTGTTATTCACTAAGTGGGGTTATGATCCTTACTGGATCAAGCCCATTTAGATTTGAGTGATATAAAGTAGTCGAGGATCTTCTTATGGGTCGCTGTGATGCCTGTTTTCCACAAACAGAAACCAGTGTGGATGAGCCAGAGTAATCAGCATTTGCCAGCTTTTATCTGCTGAGAACAACAATATGGCTATGGCTACGGAGTAAGATGCCAATTTAACGTTTCTTGCCATATCACCTACATTGCTCAAAGGCTTTCCACTTCCCTTGGCTTGCAAAAATATTGCATATAATATCCTGTTTTTCTATGCTTTCATTGTTATTAATGCAATAGTAATAAACCCTCAGCTTTTTTTGGTTAACACACTGAGCACAAATAAAATAAACATTCCCTAGTAAATGATTTGTTAAATTTCTTACACTTGCACTGGCAGTTTACAACTTTCAATTCCAATAGTTTTTATTGGCAGATTTCAAGTAATACATATCAAACAGGTACAAATGATTAATAGAGATAGTTATTATCCAACTAAATCAACCAGTGATGACATACAAAACAGGAGGGGCAGTTTACAACTTTTATTGATGCTGCCTTCTGCTCTATTAGTACTACTTTTCTGATCTTCACAGGAAAGAGTTAACAGTGGACAGTGCAGTGTCCACTCAGCCAGTTAACTTGGAGAAAGTAGGGGGAGGAGGGGGGATGAGCAGGAGAGTGCTTTGCCATCCTAGTCTATGGGGCTGTGTGTTTCCATTGATGCACACAGTGTAGGGAGACAAAATTCTAGTCTCTGCATCTCAGGGTAGCTCCATAGGATGCTGCAAATAAAGGCTTGAAACAGGAAAGCTGGGGCAGTGGTCGTGGCACCAGCTTAAATTGGAACATAGGCAAAGGTTAAAATATAAAGAAGCTGCATGCTCTGTCAGGGATTACATCAGTTACTGAAAGTGCTTAAAAAATGAAGGGTTTAATCTCACTCTAAGCAGTGTGCTGCCTCTTTAGAACTTACATAGTTACATAGTAGGTGAGGATGAAAAAAGACGCAAGTCAATCAAGTCCAACCTATGTGTGTGATTATGTGTCAGTATTACATTATATATCCCTGTATGTTGCAGTTGTTCGGGTGCTTATCTAATAGTTTTTTTTAAACAATCGATGCTCCCCACTGAGACCACCGCCTGTGGAAGGGAATTCCACATCCTTGCCGCTCTTACAGTAAAGAACCCTCTATGTAGTTTAAGTTTAAACCTCTTTTCTTCTAATTTTAATGAGTGGCCACGTGTTTTATTAAAATCCCTTCTGCAAAAAAGTTTTATCCCTGTTGTGGGGTCACCAGTACGGTATTTGTAAAAGTTAAATCATATCCCCTTTCAAGTGTCTCTTCTCCAGAGAGAATAAGTTCAGTGGTCGTAACCTTTCCTCATAACTAATATCCTCCAGACCCTTTATTAGCTTTGTTGCCCTTCTTTGTACTCGCTCCATTTCCAGTACATCCTTCCTGAGGACTGGTGCCCAGAAGTGAACAAGCATACTCCAGGCGAGGCCGGACCAGAGTCTTGTAGAGTGGGAGAATTTATCCCTGTAGCTAATCCCCTTTTTAATGCATGCCAATATTCTTTTTATTTTGTTAGCAGCAGCTTGGCATTGCATGCCATTGCTGAGCCTACCATATACTAGGACCCCCAGGTCCTTTTCCATCCTAGATTTCCCCAGAGGTTCACCCCCAAGTGAATAGACTGCATTCATATTTTTGCCACGCAAATGCATTATTTTACATTTTTCTACGTTAAACCTCATTTGCCATGTAGTTGCCCCATTAATTTGTTAAGATCTTATTGGAAGGTTTCCACATCCTGCAGAGAAGTTATTGCCCTGCTTAGCTTAGTGTCTGCTGCAGATACAGAGATTAAACTGTTTACCCCATCCTCCAGGTCGTTTATGAACAAATTAAACAGAACTGATCCCAGCACAGAACCCTGGGGGACCTCACTTCCCACCCCTGACCATTCCGAGTATTCCCCATTTATCACCACCCTCTGTACTCACCCTTGTAGCCATTTTTCAACCCATGTACTCACCCTATGGTCCATGCCATTGGACCTTACTTTGTACGGTAAACGTTTATGGGGTACTGTGTCAAATGCTTTTGCAAAATCCAGATACACCATGTCTACGGGCCTTTCCCTTACCTCCTCAGAGAAGATTAATAGATTGATTTGGCAAGAACGATTCTTCATGAATCCATGCTGATTACTGCTAATGATACCATTTTCATTACTAAAATCTTGTATATAGATCCTTATCATCCCCTCCAAGAGCTTGCTTACTATTGACGTTAGGCTAACTGGTCTGTAATTCCCAGGGATGTATTTTGGCCCTTTTTTAAATATTGGTGTTACATTGGCTTTTCTCCAGTCAGCTGGTAGCATTCCAGTCAGTAGACTGTCAGTAAAAATTAGGAACAATGGTCTGGCAATTACTTGACTGAGTTCCCTAAGTACCCTTGGGTGCAAGCCATCTGGTCCTGGTGATTTATTAATGTTAATTTTCCCAAGTCTATTTCTAATTCTGTCCTCTGTTAGCCATGAGGGTGCTTCCTGTGATGTGTCATGAGTGCAAACATTGCAGTTTTGGTTATTGAAGCACCCCGATTCCATCGTGAAGACTGAGGAGAAGAATAAATTTAATAACTTTGCCATCTGCCCATCCCTTGTAACCAGATGCCCTAACTCATTCTTTATGGGGCCAATATGGTCTGTCCTCCCTTTTTTACTGTTTACATACTTAAAGAATTTATTGGGATTTTTTTTGCTCTCCTCTGCTATGTGTCTTTCATGTTCTATCCTAGCCGCCCTAATTGCACCCTTATATATCTCATTGTAGTCTTTGTAAAATCTGAATGCTGATGATGATCCCTCAGCCTTGTATTTTTTCAAGGCCTTTTCCTTTGCTTTTATATGCATTTTTACATTGGAGTTAAGCAATCCAGGAGTTTTGTTCTCTCTTTTAAATTTATTTCCCAATGGGATGCACTGGCTAATGCCCTTATATAATATGCTCTTAAAGCAAATCCATCTCTCCTCCGTGTTCTTTGTTTCTAAGATTTCATCCCAATTGATATCTTCTAGCAAGGTTCGTAGTTTAGGGAAGTTGGCTCCTTTGAAATTCAGTGTCATTGTGTTCCCCCTATGTTTCCTGTGTGTGTGATTTATGCTGATGCCAATTGACCTGTGATCGCTGTTTCCTAAATTGCCCCGTATTACCACATCCGTGATCAAGTCTGTATTATTGGTAATCAGTAGATCTAGTAACGCCTTGTTTCCAGTTGGTGCGTCTACCATCTGTCCCCTGAAATTGTCCTGCAAGACATTTAGGAACTGGCGAGCCTTAGACGAATGCGTGGTTCCCTTCACCCAGTCTATGTCTGGATAATTAAAATCCTCCATTATGATAACACTTCCCATCCTTGCTGCTAATCCAAATTGTGATAGGAGATCTGTCTCCCCTTCTTCCCTCAGGTTAGGGGGCCTATAGCATATCCCCAGTATTATTTTCCCCTTAGCTTCATCCCTTTGGAGCTCCACCCATAAGGATTCCACCTCCTCCCTAGCTCCCTTATTGATGTCATCTCTCACATTCAGTTGTGCATTATTTTTGCTATATGGGCATACCCCTCCGCCTTTTTTACCCTCTCTATCCCTGTGATAAAGGGAATACTCTTGAATGGTTACCAGCCAATCATGAGAACTGTTGTACCAGGTCTCTGAAATTCCTACAAAATCTAAATCCTCCTCGTTCAACAGTATCTCTAGTTCATCCTTCAGGCCAAAATATTCAACTTGCCTACATAGATTTTAGTCCATGCTCTATGTATTCTGCTTAAACTGCAACCATGCAAAGAACAGTTTAAACATAACAGCAGTGTGAATGTACTGTATGTGTATATCAGAGGCCTTATTGGGCCCCTGAGTACAGGCCCGGTTACATGGCAACTATAGAAATCCCTGTTTTTGTGTTACTAGAGGTAACCTTAAATATGTAAAAAACACACTAACCTCTGTTGCTTTATGTAATATGGAAATAATATGGGTTGCACATAAAAAGGGTTGCTGGTTCGAATCCCAACCATGACACTACCTGCCTGGAGTTTGCCTGGAGCATGTTCTCTTTGTACCTGCGTGGGTTTCCTCCGGGTACTCCGGTTTCCTCCTACACTCCAAAGACATGCTGGTAGGTTAATTGGCTTCTGTCTAAATTGGCCCTACTATATGAATGTGAGTTAGGGACCTTAGTTTGTAAGCTCCTTGAGGGTAGGGACCGATTGAATGTACAATGTATATGTAAAGCGCTGCGTAAATTGACGGCGCTATACAAGTACCTTAAATAATAATATTTATCACCCCACACATTGCACTTTAAACAAAAAGTGCATTACCTACTGTTTGGCAGAGTTTTAACCGCTTGCCGACCAGCCGCCATCGTTATACGGTGACAGGTCAGCTCTCCTGCGCAAATCACCGTAGCTGTATGGCGGCTCGCGCAGGCGGGTCGGGCAGACTCGATGTCTGCCAGCAACCCGCGATCGCGGTATACAGAGGCAGAATGGGGATCTGCCTTTGTAAACAAGGCGGATCCCCATTCTGACAGGAGACATGACAGATCTACTGGCCCCAGTGATCGGGAACAGTGATCTCTGTCATGTCCCTGCCAGCCCATCCCCCCTACAGTTAGAACAAGCTGAGAGAACACATTTAACCCCTTGATCGCCCCCCTAGTGTTAACCCCTTCCCTGCCAGTCTCATTTTTACATTGATCAGTGCATTCTTATAGCACTGATCAATGTAATAATGTCACTGGTCCCCAAAAAGTGTCATTTGGGGTCAGATTTGTCCGCCGCAATGTCACAGTCCCGCTAAAAATCGCAGATCGCTGCCATTACCAGTAAAAACAATAAAAAATAAATAAAAGTCCCTAAATCTATCCCATGGTTTGTAGACACGATAAGCTTTACGCAAACCAATCAATATATGCCTATTATGATTTTTTTTACCAAAAATATAATATATAAAAAAAATATAAAAAAATAATATATAGAAGAATATATATTGGTCTATACTGATGAATAAATTCGTTTTTTATATATTTTTTTTATTGGATATGTATTATAGCAAAAAGTAAAAAAAAAAATGTTTTTATTTTCAAAATTGTCGCTCTTTGTTTATAGCACAAAGAATAAAAACCACAGAGGTGATCAAATACCACCAAAAGAAAGCTTTGTGGGAAAAAAAGTTTTGTTTGGGTACAGCGTCACTTGACCGCGCAATTGTCAGTTAAAGCAACGCAGTGCCATATTGAAAAAAATGGCCTGGTCATTAAGTGGGCAAATCCTTCCGGGGCTGAAGTGGTTAAATATGATGTACATATCATGGGTAACCAAACATATCTAGGGACATTTTTTGATTTGCGCAATGATCATTTTTGTCTTTGTCAGGAAATGCTTGCGGCATTTAATGCAGAAGCAGCATCCAAAAATCTTCCACGACTCTTGATCACAGCAGCTGTGTCTGCAGGAAAAGGAACCATTGATGCTGGATACGAGATTGCAAATATTGGAAAGTAAGCTAAATAACTGTAATTGTGTTGAGATAGAAATAGATAGCATAAATCTCTTTCCCTTTATAAGCTATAAACTTTATATAGGATATATGTTGAAAATAGATGTTTAGCAATAATATAGTAATGATGCCAAGTTGATGATGTTACAACTTGGACTCTAGCTTAGAGAAAATGTATGATGCAGCTAACAAGTTAAGGCTTGTTATAATACGAAGCTACTATGAGCAACACCAGAGAAATCTGGGAGCCCAATCTTACCCACCAATCTCTGGGTTTTATCCTAAAATAGATACTGTAATAGTGTAAATATCAGTGTAGGAGTACTGAAAACTATATGTGTTTGTGAAAAGAATGTTCATATGGCTTATATTGAATATTATGGGTGATAACACATTTTATCAATGCTATCTCCACCCAACCCAAAGTCACTGTCATGTTTGTTCACAGACTCCTGGATTTCATCAGCGTTATGACCTATGATTTCCATGGTGGATGGGATACTCTCTCTGGACACAACAGCCCCCTGTGTCAGGGATCCACGGACAAGGGAGATTTAATATACTTCAATATTGTAAGACAAGTTCTATATAATACAAAGTCAGTCTTTAAATGTAACTTTGGCCAGGCCATTGGCATTCAAGTATCAACAAGGCAGCAAGTCATCTCTGACCTCTCTTGCTACAAGCACTATGTAACCCTAAAAATGAACAGCAAAAGTAAATAATCGCTTGTCTAAGCCAGCTCAATTTTCCCTTTTACTCTCAACAGTGACTTCCAGACTTCTAATATCTAATAAGATCTTAGAACAGGGAGGGGGAACAGGGTGAGCTGAGGTACTGGGAGAGCTGACTTCAATGCTTCTGCTGTGAATTTTGAAGCTGAGTTGCTCCGGAGTGCTTACAGCTACATACATCAGTGACTTGTTTTAAAACTCATCGAAGCCCATATTATGCTGCGTACACACGAGCGGATGTTCTATTTCTAAAGTCCGTCAGATTTTTCGACAGAAAAGGTCAGATGAAGCCCACACACGATCGAATTGTCTGACGGATTTGTTCCGTCGGACCTTTGCTGTCGAAAAGTCTGGTCATGTGTACACGGCATAAGCCTATCTGGAAAGAGAAAATAATTAGCTTCGTATAGTGATGAATGTATGTGATTACATAGTACAAATTAAGAGGGCACCTATTAAAGGTTTATTTGATTTGTGCTGGTCATACACATTGCACACTGATTGTAAAATGTTCAACAACAGAATACACAATGTTCTGTGAATGGCCATGGGGATAAGGTGGTGGATAAACAACACTAGTGCTTTTCCCCATAAGGCTTGCAGCTCTCAAATCCAGCAGGAGCTGTACAGCATAAATGAATGTGTAGTGCAGAGAAGTGATCTGGCCATGTGATTAGCATGTCTGCCCTGCAGGGTCCTCAGTTTGAATCCTGACAGCACACTATCTGCATGGAGTTTGCATGTTCTTTCAGTGCTTGCATAGGCTTCCTCCTACACTCCAAAGACATGCTGGTAGGATAATTGACCCTAGTATTTGTAATAAGGACTAAGGCCTGGTTCACACCTATGCAGGTTGCAGTTTGCTTATTGCAGGTGCATGTTGCGTTTTTCAACACACGTTTTTGATCCATTGAAGTCTATGGAACCAAATACCAGAAAAAATCCCTGGCCCTTTCCATGAAATGCACAGATGTGAACTACCTCCATAGGAAACCACGTTAAATGGACTGTAGTGTGTTTCTGGAAAACTGAAAACGCACTGAAAAATGCATAGGCGTGAACCAGGCCTTAAGATTTTGAGCAGGGAATGAGGTGAATGTAAAAAAGTATTCAAAGCGCTGCATACATTGTTGATGCTATACAAATGCCTGTAATAAATAAATGGCATACACCTCAGTAGAGATAACATTTGTTTACACACTAGAAATTACAAAATTCCCTGTGCCTGGAGTTCTGCTTTAAATATAGTGATTTGTAGACTGGCCATCTGCAGGAACAGTCAATTTGCAATCATGCTGCCTCCCTTCTTAACCACTTGCTGTCCGCCATATAGCAAAATGACAACGGCAAAGTGGTTGTGTTATCCTGACCGGACGTCATATGACGTAGTCAGGATAACAAGCCGCTATGTGCTCCCAGGGGTGCGCATCGCGGCGATTGTTGTTGCGGCATGTCAGTCTGACACACCTCAACTCCGATCTAGGTAAAGAGTCTCCGACAGAAACTCATTACCACGTGATCAGCCGTGTCCAATCACGGCTGATCACGATGTAAACAGGAAGAGCCATTGATTGGCTGCTCTCCTGACAGGGGGGTCTGTGCTGATTGTTTATCAGTGCAGCCCCTGCTCGGATGCCCACCCAGGACCACCAGGGATTGCCACCACACTGGACCACCAGGTATGCCACCCTAGACCACCAGGGAAATGCCAATCAGTGCCCAGGCAGCTGCCAATTAGTGCCAATGAAAAATGCCTGCCAGTGCCACCAGTGATGCCTATCAGTAAAATCTATCAGTGCCAGCCATCAGTGCCCATCAGTGCCGCCTTTCAGTGCACATCAGTGCCCATCAGTTCCGCCTATCAGTGCCCAGCAGTGCCGTCTATCAGTGCCACCCATAAGTACTCATCAGTGCAGCCTTTCAATGCCCACCAGTGTCATCTATCAGTGCCACCTATCAGTGCTGCCTATCAGTGCCCATCAGTGCCATCTCATTGGTGCCACCTCATCGGTGCCGCCTTATCAGTGCCCATCAGTGAAGGAGAAAACTTACTTATTTACAAAATTTTATAACAAAAACAAAGAGAGAGGTTTTTTTTTTTATGTTTTTATTCGTTTAGCAAATAATAAAAACCGCAGAGGTGATCAAATACCACCAAAATAAAGCTCTATTTGTGGGAAGTTTGAGAGCAGGTTCTCAATTTTTCGGTCAGAAAATGTTCCTATCCGAAAAAGCGATCGTCTGTACAAAATCCGACGCGAAAAATTCCTATGCATGTTCGGAAACAATTCGACGCATGCTCGGAAGCATTGAACTTCATTTTCTTGGGTCATCGTAGTGTTGTATGTCACTGCGTTCTCGACGGTTGAAAGTTCAGAGAATTTCGTCGGAAAAACCATCCAAGTTTTTTCCGACAGAAAATCCGTTCGTGTGTACGCGCCATTAGAACGAAGCCCTCCCAGCGTCGCCCGCACACCACTGAGACGGCTGACATCTTCCCCGGTGTTTCTTCCAGGTTAGTGGGCTCCGGCGCTGTAATTGGCCGGAGCCGCGATGAAGTCACCCCTGCGCATGCACATGGAGCCGCCGGTCATGGCACAGGGCCCTGAAGAAACTACGGCCATTCCTTCAGAGCACATGTGCCGATGACGTAAACGGTGCAGAATACAGTAAATATCTCCTAAACGGTGCAAGTTTAGGAGATATTTACAGTACCTATAGGTAAGCCTTATAATAGACTTACCTAGAGGTACAAACAAACAAACAAGGGGAGTTTAGGTCCTTTTTAACAACTGCTGAGATAATATATCAGCCAGACAGGGAGTATGTTGCTTTCAGTGAGCTGACTGATAGCTGACACTCCTATACCACCATTTCAATAGGCTAGTAGGTTTTTTGACTTACTTATAACAACATGTAATTCCATAATTCTATGATTTGTCTATTCATCACCAGAATTTTGCAATGAATTACTGGAAAGAAAATGGAGTTCCAGCTGAAAAACTTCTAATGGGATTCCCAACATACGGCAGAACATTCAGGAACCCTAATCCTAATCTATGTGATGTGGGGATACCTGTATCCGGAGCAGGATCAGCTGGCACATACACTCGAGAGGCTGGCTTCTGGGCCTACTATGAGGTGATATTTTTCTACAATAATATATACAATAAATAGTAGCAACTGCAAGGGTAATTTTTACTGCTGCCTGAAGTTGAATTTTAAGCGTGTAGAGGGTTTGTAAGTTTGTACAATTGTAAAGTTTATGTCTAAGTCAATGTCAAGTTAGCAGTGCTTTATTTATTTTGCTACGCTGCTAATGCTACTTATGATGTAACATCTTAAGATACCTAATACATTAAATAACAATAGCCATTTTACAACAGCACTTTTATCTAAAAGCAGAAAAAAAAGCCACCTTTTTGTGGTTAGTTTTCTTGCTTTGTCATCAGGATGAATTCCTGAAAAACAAAAGTTGTCAAACTAACCTAAACTAACCTACTGTCTTGTTATGAGGAAGCTATATATATGTGGACCTTGCTTTAAGGGCCCGTTCACATCAGAATGCTGTGCGGGAAATTTGCATTCCATGCACTTTTCCAGCATCATGTTCAAAATGCACTGCAGTTGCAATTTGCAGAGGGTTTCAACATTAAGGTAATGACACCCTAAACGTAGATCACAAACGCAGTGCGTTTGCCCGCACTCGATCACATAGTACAGAAGTATGCATGTACTGATTTTGGTGCAGTGCAATTTCAAAATGAATGGGCTGAAATCGGACCACCCAGAACTGCATGTGAATTGCACAGGAACGTGCTGTGCACCTCTATGAACTGGCCCTAACACAGCTTTCCATAGATGGCTAATGTGTGTGTTATGACATAACTCCTAATTGTCCCTCATTTTGAGGGACTATGCCTCTTTTAAAATTAAATCCCTTTGCCTGTCTTTCCTCCTCATTTGTCCCTCTTTTTTTAGTCTAAAGATCTTGTACAACATTGTATTATTTAAACAATTCTACTGCTATATGCTAAATCTTTCATCCTTCTTCTGAATTGTTACCTGTGTAGTTTTTACGAGTCAGTATGAAAGAGGATTGGTGGAAAAAAGACTTGTGGGTTTACCCAATCATTTTCTGTGTATTCATTCTTTGCAATTTGTGTAACTGGGGGCATGTTAGGGGTGTGTCCTTTGCCTACATACCTTGTGCAAAAAGGTGTCACCCTTTCTCTTCTCAGAAACTTGGGAGGTATGGTTAAAAGTGTTTGTTAACCCCCCCCAAAAAATACAGATCCTGGTCCCTTAAAGCAGATTAAACAACACAGTGCTTGTGCTGTGTAATCTGCCCCTCTCTAAACTGTAAAAAACCTCCCTGAACCTGCTACTTCCTGTATCCCCTCTCTGTACTGACTACGACAATCAGGGCTGCTGAGACCTGACCACCGTGGTCAGTGTACGTCCCTCCATCATCTGCAGCCCCGCTCTGCTCTTCTTTCTCCCCCTCACCCCTTCTTCATTGCCTGTCAGCTCCGTGTTTGTGTCTCTGTCTCTGCCCACCCTCCCCCATCCCTGCCACCATTAGTATAAATACACTTTTACAAAATGTCACTACCAGCCCCTCTTTTATAGGCAGGCATAGAACACTGTATAAGTGTGACAGACCTAACCAAGATAGGGGCTTCTGGAGAGAACAAGGAGCAAGCCACTTACCCACTGACTATGGCCCAGGGAGAACGCAAATCATTTTCTAATGGTGGACCACCACTTAATGAACACTGAGAATGTGATTTGGATTCCTTCAGATGGGACAGTAATATTTATCCACAATATATCCCGGGAAATATATAAAGACTATTCCTGGTTTGTTTGATTCTGAACTATACATGTTAATTGAAATAGCTGGGCACATTGGCCTCTGTTTCATGTTCTTCAATGTAGGAGCCGAACAGTCTGCTACTGAGGTCTCCTACTGTAGTCTGTTGCCTACTAGGCTGAGGAGGGGGGAGATCACTGTTTGTATTGTTAATTGTGCTAATTGGAACATCTTTTGTCTCTCCTAGCAAACCCTTGGGGGATGTGTTTACACTTGGAACAATGTGTATTGTACTTTAGGAGTTTGATGCAGGCAAGTCTGACCTGAAGTGGGGATACCTGATTAATCACAACATTGTCTGGGTGGAATTTGAGTCACCTAGGTTGGGTTAAATGACAAGTTAATTAGCTTTTGTTAATTATGTTACAGTGTGTATTGTTAGGGTAATATGATCAGGAGGAGGGAATGTCCTCCTGTGGTATATATTTGGTGAGTTTGTTCAAATAAACATTCCATGTTCCTACAAGCCAGTGTTGTAGGGGTGGCTATTATATCTGATCTCTGATGTTCAGACTAGAGGAGGCTGTATACTGACGGAAGCACTCAAGCAGAGTGCGACGGGGTTCCGTGACATTTGGTGGCAAGCAGTGGGATGCTTCCTGCAGTCTGGGACATCCAAACCTCCACTGGGATCCAAGGCCTGGATAGCAGAAGAGGAGAAATACAAATACCAGCGGCCATGGAGGAGGAATTCAGAAGGAGGTTGCGAGAGATGCAGATACAGCACAGAGGACCAGTATCGGAGCAGGTTCTGCTGGGATGGTATGATGTATATTCTGTGAACTCTGGAAGGAAATGCTAGCCCATGAGCAGCGCCACCAGGGAAAAATTCTCCCCTCCATCAAGGAAAGGTACTGGTCGCAGTATGGATTGCGGGTGCTGTTTTTGGGAGAAAAACACACAAGGAACAGACAGTCTGTGCAGAGATGCAGTTGGATGAGAGCTAGAGAGCCTTCTGGTGGCATGTATCCCAAACATGCCTTTGGATATCGGATGACAGCCCAATGGAAGGCTTTGGCTACAGCAGCTTGGGACTGTTGTACATGAAGCTGTCAGGGGACTCTAACATTGAGAGTGATTTGGAGTGGTGGTTGGACGAAATCATGGATTTCAGAAAAGAGATACTGAATGTCTAAGAAATGCACTGGGCACTGGAAGATATAGAGTTTCTGGCCGTGCAGGAATGGGAGATGGAGATTGCCTACAGATGACTGCTAGACTCTGCTAAGAGCCAGGGCTGAGCTCCCTTTGCTTGGGACTATCCAGAAGTACCAGCCGACAGTCCTGAAATCTCGGCTGAAGTGTCAGCAATGGAGCAGAGTAACAGTGTGCTTTGCCCATCTCCGCCCACAGCTATGGAGGTGGAGGTCTTATGACGGATGCAGCAAGTGTTGACTGACCTTGACAAAACTGTTTCTGCACACGATGAGCTTTGATGGAGAAATGTCTGTCCAAAGGCAGTTCAAGGGCTCGGGAGAAGAGGAAGCTGTCTTCATTCCCCAGACATGGATCACAGAAAGCATGGATTTACTTAACTTTTCATCGGAGGATGTTATAAATGATGATGAATCACCTGCCAAAGTGTTGGCACTAGGCCCAAGGGCCACCAGCCCAATGCCCTGGACTTTTAGCAACTCCAGAGACTGGGGATTTGATAGACTTTTCTGTAGAAGAGGAACCACCTAGCGAGCCCCCAACAGAAGTGCTGGCAGCAGGATAGAGGACTGCAGACCCCTGCTCTACACCCGTGGCAGTTTCGGAGGCCCGAGTTGAGAAGGTGATGGTTCTTCTTCCCCAGTGGATTTCGGAGATGCAGGGAGGGGAAGCAGCCAATCCCTCTCCCCAACAAGGATTTGTGCACCTGAGAGACAAATTCCTTATGGTGTCTATTTTCCAAAAATGGGGTCATTTGAGGGGGGGGGGGGGTTGTACTGCCCTGCCATTTTAGCACCTCAAGAATTATCATAAACTTAAAGCTGCGTAAATTCCAGAAAATGTACCCTAGTTTGTAGACACTATAACTTTTGCGCAAACCAATAAATATATACTTATTGAATTTTTACCCTAGACATGTAGCTGAATGCTTTTTGGCCTAAATGTATGACTAAAATTGAGTTTATTGTATTTTTTTATAGAAAAAAGTAGAAAATATCATTTATTTTCAATATTTTTGGTCTTTTTTCATTTATACATGCAAAAAATAAAAAATGCAGAGGTGTTCAAATACCACCAAAAGAAAGCTCTATTTGTGGAAAAAAAAGGACGCAAATTTTGTTTGGGTACAGCATTGCATGACCACGCAATTACCAGTTAAAGCAGCGCAGTGCCAAATTGTAAAAAGTGCTCTGGTCAGGAAGGGGGTAAAACCTTCTGGGGCTGAAGTGGTTAAAGATTGTATTTAAAGAGTAGAAGTTAATGATTCATACCCTAAATGTTATATTTGGTATTAGTGGTGTACCCCAAGTTTCAGCGTTGGAAGTGCTACTTTTTAAACTGTTCATAAATATTATATATAGTTTTTGGATTAAAATGCCACTTCTGTATTTGCAGATGATACAAAGATGTGTAGTGAAATAAAGTGCCTACAATATAGGGAAAATATTTGTAAATTCACATATAGTAAATAGAACAGGGACCTAAAGCAGAGAGGTAATGAATACATGTTTCTGGCTGTGAAGCACCAGGAAGTCACAGCCAGTTCTCCAGATCGAAGATGACGGCACTGGGAACCCGAAGAACCGGCCTGGGAATAGACAGCGCTAGATCCCTGGACTGATAAGTGCATGTTTATAAAAGTCAGCAGCTGCAGGTTTTGTACCTGTTTACTTTAATTTTTTTTCTAGAATTAGGTTTCTCTTTAATACTTAAATTGCATTGACTATTCGTGTACAAAAATGTGCAATGTACTGTTTGACATTATCATTGTATGCTTTGTTCTTAATAAACCTTTTGTTGGATATAAAAAAAAATATATGTAAAAGTAATACACTTAATTTGTTTATCCAAGGAGTATCTGATATGTTCAAGGATCAAAAGGGATTTATTTCATTAAACGATGTGTTTAGGGTTCTGAGGATTCAGGTTTCTATTTTTTTAACTTAATGGACATGTGTCGTTTTTAAACCTGAGTCACTATATAACTAACACTTTTTATTCATATATTCTTCCAGATCTGCACATGGCTTAAGGGGACCACGGTGAAATGGATTCCAGACCAGAGGGTACCATATGCTTGTAAAGATAATGAATGGGTTGGATTTGACAACCAAGAGAGTTATGAATGCAAAGTAAGACAGAGTTTATTTACAAGACATATGTAATTATTTTTTTTTATCAGGGGTGGGCTAAATTGTTATCCTGCAGGGGGTCACCTTGGAACCACAAACGCCATTACCCAATATTTAACCACTCCGCTACTCCAACCATTTTCTCATTTTTCACACAGGTTAACATCTGCATTTTTAGCTACAAAATTACTGAAAACTCCCCAAACAATATCTATTTTCCGAAAACAGAGGCCCTGTAGAATAAGAAGAGGGTAGTTGCTACATCCTAAGGGGTTCTTACAATCTCTTATTAGTTTATTATGAAGGAGGGACCAAAAAAAAGAAGCATTTGTAATGCATAAAACTGCTTTTTGTTGCCTAGTGTTAAACTGGTAAGGTATCCTTACCTATAAAATGCCAAACCTAGCAGATATCAGAAATGTCAACAGGCTTGGGCAGTCAGTAAGTTTAATGGTATAAAACAACTATAATAGATGAACAAGAAGCCTTCTTTGGAAGAAAATTTTAAGCAAATCTAGACCCAATTGCTGAAATCTCATTTAATCTCTACCATACTAAATTTTTGGAAAACTCATTTTTAGTCTTTGTAAATCCGCAGTGGGGCATTAAAATAATACCTGGTAATCCTGCCATAAAGCTCCTTGTTAAGGTAGTTCTTGTTTCTAGGTGATAACATTAGATTCCTGTTTCCCCATTGCCTTGCTGCATTATTACCCTGTCATGTCATGCCAGTCTTCATTATGCAGGCATGTTCTACCCTTGTCAACATCAAGAAACCTATCCTAAGCAATGACATGCAGTCACTAAAGTTACATAGTTAATCTGGTCGAAAAAAGACACAATTCCATTCAGTTCAACCAATAAAGTGATTGCATATAGACAGGAAGTGGCATAAGAAACAGTATTAATGAAAAAAAAACAAAAAAAGGTATGTCATCCAGTTAGAGATCTACTTTAAGTTGGAGGGCCCAGACACTGTTAGCATACCCAGCAGAGAAACACAGGTGGGAATTGAAACCAGTGGATAATAACCAGGCAGAGGTACTTACATTTCTATACATTCATCAACTGTCCTGGTAGGCTTCTGTAAATTGTAAAGGAAGAACTTTGAGATAAAAAAAAAATGCTCTGCTACAGCCCGAAAGTATAATAATAATTTGGGGCTCATGCCTCAATACTGAGGAAATGGCAGCGACCATAATCTAGTACTTACTTCTGAATGTTGTTAATGAAAAGGAGCTGGAATTGTAGTTCAAAGGCACTGAAATGTTGTACCAACAAGTCTTCTACACTTTTACCCTAAAATCATTGGTTTCTTAGCATATGTTTACCTATTAAAGAAAAGGATGAAACATTGTCATCTAATAAATGAATCTTTGCTTCCCAGGTAAGATTTGTGAAGGATGGTGGATTTGGTGGCGCCATGGTTTGGGCTATAGATTTAGATGATTTCCGGGGAACATTCTGCAATGAGGGGAAATATCCTTTAATTACCAAGCTTAAATCCTTGCTGGAAGGTATGACAAATTGATTTGTAAATACATTTTCAAATATTGTATGCTAATGGACAACATATGGTTGTGTGTTGTTCTGTGTTGACATTTTAATCAATTAACAAATGGATGAGGTTACACACTGACTTTAAGATTCTTTAGTTAACCAATTTAACATATAAAAAGAGACAAATGAAAACAAACAACAGTTAAATAGAATATATGTAAAATATTGTAATTCATACTGAAGCCCACTGACGTTACAGAGCCAGTCCAGGCTCAGGCAAGATCGCAACAATGGAGTCGGGATCCGCCCACATGCCTGGACTGGCACCCAGCTCAGCCTCTCTGCAAGCCACTGAGAGCCTGAGCCAACCGCACCCAGCCCTCCACAGCCCAGCACTCCAGTTAGCGTGGGGGTGGGCAGAGCAGAGAGCTGCTGACTGGTAGTCACCAGCTCTCTGCTTACAGAGCTGTGAGAACCAAGCAATCAGCAGTGTTCGATCGCTCGGTTCTCAGTGTTAGAGGCACCTGGGGACAGATGCAGCATCGGACCGATGCTACATCCACCTAGTTAAGTATGAATCTTAGATAAAAAACAAACCCATACATCTCTTTTAAGGTTAGGTAAAGTGTAATTAAAAAATGTTTACTCATGTATTTACATCTTTTTAGGCTCCACTGTAAACTGCCCTGGTGAAATTTGTCCAGGCATAGTTGACATTCCAACAACTACTCCTACAACTACTACTACAACTACCACTGGAACTCCTCCTACAACCCCATCTGGAGGTACAACACCTGCACCTCCAGTCACCGATCCCACTTCACCCGATGATGTTGATCCTAACTTTTGTGCTGGGAAATCTGATGGACTTCATGTAAATCCAGTAAACGCTAACAAATTTTACATATGTGCCGCTGGAAGGACCTATTCATTGCAGTGTTCACCTGGTTTGGAGTTTCAGGCAAGCTGCAACTGTTGCAACTGGCCCTGATTCACATTTACCTCTAAGCACACTACTATTTTATGACTCTTAATAAAGTTGCAATTCAATAAGCTACCTGGGTCACTTCTTCTTTTCTTTTTTTTTGTCAATTTCTGACCATACACAAAATGTATTGCACACACAGTTTTCTGTTTAGTGATGTCTCTAGTATGTATACAACAGACTTCATCAGACACCACAGCGTGTATAAAAAAATTGACACTGAATGTTTTTTAGTTCTAGTCGTCTAAAACCGTTTTCTTCAAGGGGGACATAATTACATACAGCTACATCCATTAGGCCTCATTCACATGGGCGTATTGATCCATACGTTCATGTGAAGGCCTCTTCAGCTGTCTGCGATGCACAATTGTTCCTTGCAGGGGCATATAGGCAGCCTGTTCAATTCAATAAGAGGCAGCTGACTGCATGGATCCCCATGTGCATCCCAAAGTATACTGTACACCTGTGTGGGTCCAATGTGCACATAGCATGATGTGGACAGACTGCATTCTGCTCACTTGTGCACACCGGGGCAGCTGAAGATGGCTCTTCACACAGGCATATGGATCGGTACACTCGTGTGAATGAGGCCTTGTTCTTTAATGTCTTAAAGGCACATTATCATGAGAGAATAATTGAGGTTGCCACTAACCTGAAACAAGCATGTAGAAAAGAGCAGTTCTGACACCTTTCATTTACAGCATAGTTACATAGGTTGAAAAAAACACAAGTCCATCTAGTTCAACCAATAAAAGAGAAGAAAAAAAAAATGCTTGTTCCAAGACTGTGCAGGAAACATGTTGAAGTCACACAACTAGGCATCTGGCATTTTCAGAAGGAGGCCTGCAATGGCAGCCCAATAAATCTTTTATGACAGAGTCACTTTAAAGTATATTTCTACTTTTGCAGCCAAATTGGGATAACACCTACTTTATATTTGTTACATGTTCCCATTCACATATCATAACTTAAAAAAACAAACTGCTGTTTACATTTAAACTTGCTATTTTCTGAAATTGTAATATTAAGGAGGGGGCTGAGGATTTAATGTTTATTATAACTATCCCTGTATGTACTGTGCTGGTAGATCTCATTATCAGTTGTAAACTACATTTGAGCACTTTGGTGTTGATTTTCTAAAACTAGAGAGTGCAGAATTTGGTGCAGCTTTGCATTGTAGCCAAACAGCTTCTAATTTCAGCTTGTTCAATTAAGGTTTGACAAATAACCTGGAGGCTGATTGGTTTCTATGCAGAGCTGCACCAGATTTAGCATTTTTTCAGTTTCTATAAATCAACCCTGTCTGTCTCAACAAACAGTAAAAGATCTTAGGGCTTGTCCCTACTTTGTCCCTCTGCTGTCACTTAGCTTGTAGTCTGCCCAAAGACCTGCTCCAAAGAAACAATCAGAACAGTATAAATATATATTTTATGTATTATTATTTTTAGGAATGCCGTGTGAATGGGAATGCATAACAAACATAATCTAGGGTTTTTTTGATTTTTGACTACAAAAAGTAGAAACACACTTTAAGTTTCAAGTAATTTCCTCCTCTGGAGGCTCACGTACTTTTCTATTTGTTGCCATTTGAAAACCATAGGAGAGGTTGAAAGCTGCTGCAGCTGGACAGTGCACCATGTGGTACTAATGTTTAGGGCAGTATATGCCCAAGAAACAATGTCCATAATGTAGACTTCTTTCTTTCTGGGTATTTGTCCCTGGTGCATACTGCCCTAAAGGTTAGTACCACTTAGTGCACTGTCATTGGCTCCACCCCTGACTCCACCCCCTTTGCCCTGCCCATGTGACAGGAGGTGGCGTTATACAGGAAGCATCAGCTCTGCTTCCTCTAGCACTGGCTGCAGTGCTGCACTGCGCCTCTAATTACACTACCAGTCGGACTGCCTGAGACTGAGTTAGTTACATGTTGCAGCCTGCTGAGCATGCAGACGTGGAGGGAAACCAGTGGCCAGGCGCCCCTAAGCAGCAGTGCGCCCTAGGCGGTTGTCTAGTTTGCCTATTGGTAGCACTGGCCCTGACCTTCTAACAGACAGGTCCCCTTTTCCTAAATGTACTATTGCTTCATTGCATCTTTGAGTGGGCTCATTCCTCGCCCCAAACCTAAAGGACTCTTTGAAAAGAAAAATTATGAACTTACTAAATACAGTAAATTGTTTAGAATCTGTCCTAGCCAGTTCCCGACCGCCGCATGTAGATATACTTCGACAGAATGGCACGGCTGCGCAAATGGGCGTACCCGTACGTCCCTTTGAATTTACCGCCGTGCCATCGCGTGCACGCCACGAACTCTGTGAGTAGGATCGCGGGTCCCGCGGACTCGATGTCTGTGGGGATAACCGCGATCGTCTCACGGAGAGGAAGAATGTAAACAAGTAATGTAAACAAGCATTTCCCCATTCTGCCTAGTGACACTGTCACTAAAGTGGTTAACTTCAGAGATTGGCCCCTCACTGGTACCAATTTATACCATAGTAATAATCTTCTCTTAAGCCCAGAGTCTTGTTCTACCGGTGTATGAAAGTGCACAATTTCTGTCGCACATCAGTCACTGACACCAAGGTGTGACTTGGTTCATGTAAGAGCACACTTTTTTTCAGAGCTCCAAAGGATCTCCTGCTTTACCGTAGACACTCTGTCGTTTTCCTAATGATCCTCTCCTTACCTGTCCACAACATGTTTCAATCCTAGAGATTATGACTAAGAAGAACAAAGACACACCACAAACTGTGGACCAACAGGCTCAGGGTGGTGGTTATTAAAAGAAAAAAATTGCGCTGGTAAACAACAAATAACAGGAGCTGCAACTCAAAAGTGAAATACACACCAAACCAAAAAAACTAAGAAAAAGAGCTGTGCTAGTAGTGAGAAAAAATAAATAAATATATATATATATACACAATGTGGTCAGCAAGCAATCAACAGTCAAATAAACACATAAGATAGTGATTAAAGCATAACCTGCAAGAAAAACCAATACAAATGGATGTAGTCCAGAGAAAACACACACATATCTCTTCTTGAATAAGCAAAAAAATAATCCAATATAACTAATAGATATGTGATATATAAATGATCAGTGAAAAAATATAACGTGAGATTTAAATAAAAAATAAAAATTGGATGCATATAAAATCTCTTCCATGAAGCTTCCCAAGGGGGAATAAGGGTTAAGAACACCTTGTGAGGGATCTTCTATATTTAAGGACACTTTGAATCCACCACCACATAGATTGAAGGCTTACCAGCTGGACAAGCTGTGGAAGCTTGTAGCCAATACCCAGCCTGGGCCTTTAAGTCCTCCCGACACCTCCAGTGACTAATCAAGCCAAGCATTCCTGCAGGCTTGGTGGAAATCAGCACTCAAACGAGCAACCATGAGTGTAACATCAATGGGTAGGTTTCAGCCCATAGGAAGAAACAAAAAAGTTCGCCATAGTAAAACCAGATGGTTTAACTTTATAGATAAACTGTCCCACACACCCAATGCATATGCACAACCCTGAATATGTGTGTGCAAGTTTGTATGGCACTAGTAGCTTCTGTCCTTTTTGAAGCAAAGATAAGCTTTGGTGTCTTCAGCTAGCCACTTTCGTTGGTGCACTTAAACTCCTGTATAGCAGGCCCAAACAACACAACTGGCCCAGATTATCAAGTGAAATGGGCAGGGTTTTGTTCAACAAAGTGAGAGGACAATGATGACTGTATACAGTGTTCAGAAATGGATAGCCTTATCCTTTACCCCTGTGTACAAGTGTCAGCAAGATGATTGCAGTGCAGTGTCTCTGTTCCCTGCAAAAATGCCCTCTCACCAAATCCTGCGATCAAGGCTCAAACGAACGTCCTGGAACAGACAGGCCTCTTGGCAACCCCTGAATAAAAATAAAAATGAATAAAAACTATATATCTGTGCTAATTGATAAATGAATTAAATGATGTGAAACATTTGTCAATTAATGACCTGCAGCTAAGCACTATAACCCAGAGACAGGGCACAAAAACAAAAATGCAATAAATAAAGTGCAGTGCTAGGTATCAACACAAGATGATCCTGTGCAAAAAAGCATATATGAAAGTAAATAATCACTGTATTAAAGTGCGCTATGACCATAAACATTAAATAGCATAAATTCAAATAAAATGCAACTATACAGTGCACATATGATTGAGATGTATTATACGCAACCAAAATATTTTGTTTTAGTGGCAACCCAACTTGTCACCTCACACTGGAATGATTCACTGTCGGTGCAGGTGCACCTCGATATACACCTGGGGTCCCCCTCTCTCAGGCTGGATGTCCCGACTGGCGGTGGAGGCGGTGAATCGCGCAGGAAGATCATCTGAGATCATCCGATTATCTGAGAGACAGCATCTCTCCTCCAGGTCTGATCTCTTTCACTGCCTCATGGAGAACTGAGAATCTCCTCAGAACACAAAATGGAGTCCTTAGCCAGCCCTCTGTTTTGCAAACTCCTCTGGGATTTGTAGTTTCTCCCTGTATTCCAGTCCATGGGGCCGTTTTGTGAGGGAACTGCATGTCCCAGAATCCATTGCAGCTCTTCCTGCAGTTCAGTACAGCCTCTCTGATTGGCTGCTGTAACTGTGCCTTTAATTGGCTTTCTTCTGCAAGCCAATAGGGGCACAAGAGAGGCTACTGAATGCACAGCTCTGTGTGTGTCAGCTCACATTACATTAAACTCAGGAAAAGCAGGAAGAAGGAGGGGGTAAAAAAGTCCATGTAGACATGACAGGCAGTTCTCCCTCCTTCAGGTTGAAAAGCCTGTGTACATCGCGGTGGCCAGCTTGGCAGGTCGCGGGTTATAGAGTGAGACACCCAATACACAAAAATAAGAATGACCCTGCAAAAGGTACAAAAAGTAGTGTAAAGAGAACACATAAAAGCACATAAAGGGTACAGGGCATACCATATAACTACAAAACATATGCCACGTTAATATATGTGCAAATTATACATAAATTAAATGATACTAAATAAAGTCCAACAATTAGGCAAATGTCCATGCAAGGGTGAAAAATCCATATCCACTAATGTGAAGTCCTCATAAAGGATAGTGTTTAGTCAAATAACTTGTATGAAAAACCCAGTGCTCCTTCCACCAAAGCGCATCTATACGCTTGCAAAGACCGCGCTGATGTCAAAATTTAAGTAATCTTGTGCAGAGCAGCAACTCAACCATGTGATATACTCACAAGGCATACAACAATATAAAAAACAGAGCTGCTCTTACGCAATACAGAATAACATGAAATACACTTCTGTGAAAATAAAGTAAGAAGAATATAGTCCATGTGAATAAGTGAAATAAATGGAAATTCTTCTTTAAGAGTTCATTGTGAGAAACCCAACACCAGCAGCAATGTAACCTCCTTGTGTGAAACCTCCACCTCTGACAATAAGAGCACTTACCAGATCTCATTGACCTTCTATCTCTAGAGAGGTCACTTGAGCATTGATCAAATCCATCAATGGGATCTTTGCAGATAGGGATGCACTCCTATGAGTGGACACCATAAGCAGAGGTTTAGAACAATTATTTATTTAAAAGAATTAAAATTGCACTTACACAAGTAAAGTAATAAAATGCCAAACTGCACAGTGTATTTGCTGGTAGCCAATTCAACCCGTGCTTCCGGGATTGATAGGGACGCAATGACGTCAGCACGCAGCACCAGCCTACATGTTTCATCATAAATGACATCTTCCCGGGCACCTTGGGTCACACTCTGCCTTCCAAATCGAACAGATGCTGGCCTATTAGGCTAAATAAGGTCAGACCATGGACCCGCCCCCTTGTACTTGTGCTCTATCCCCTCTATATGTCCTGCTTGTATTCTTTCATACTACCCCCCCCCCCTCCTATTTTGCCTCCCTTACTCCAATCTCCCGACCTATATGCCTACCCTATATGAAGCATAATCTGATTTATGAACTAGAGATGTTCCCCTTATGTCCAGTCTTACCTATTATAGCAGAAAAGATTGATATTACTGTTCACATATGATCAACCAAGTAGTAGGTCAATTCCCCTTAATAATAATAAATTCTACAAAAGAGATATGCTCATATTTCTATTCTTAGCTTGTAGAATATAATGTTTTGGCTGTGAAAATGAAAAAAACAACTGAGCAACAAAAAAGTTTGTTCGAACACGCAAACACTTTTAAAGTCTATGGGACATGAACATGAAAAATCAAAGTGCTCATTTTAAAGGCTTATATGCAATTTATTACCATAAAAAGTGTTTGGGGACCCAGGTCCTGCCCCAGGATATATGTATTAGTGCAAAAAAAAGTTTTAAAAACGGACGTTGTTTTCGGAAAAAGTGATTTTAATAATGCCTAAAGTGAAACAATAAAAATGAAATATTCCTTTAAATATTGTGCCGGGGGGGTGTCTATAGTATGCCTGTAAAGTGGCGCAGTTTTCCCGTATTTAGAACAATACCACAGCAAAATGAAATTTCTAAAAGGAAAAAAGTAATTTAAAACTGTTTGCGGCTGTAATGTATTGTCGGGTCCCGGCAATATAGATGAATATCATTGTGAAAAATGGCATGGGTTCCCCCTCCCCCAGCCCATTACCAGGCCCTTTGGGTCTGGTATGGCTATTAAAGGGAACCCCGCACCCACATTTAAAAAAAAAACGGCGTGGGGGGGCCCCCAGGCACTATATACTCTGAACAGAAGTTTATATACTATACGGCCTGCCCTATATACTCTGCAGAAAATTGGGCCTTAGGTGTTGGTGTTACCAGAACACTGTAAGCCCTCACAGTTACCCTTGGTGAGCAGAGGAATGGGCCCTGCTGTGAAATACTATATCAAAAATTGTAATTACATGCCCCTGTTAAACAGGGGCAGAAAAACTGGGCCTTTGGTGGTGGTGCTACAACACTGTAAGTCCTCACAATTACTTTTAGTGGGCGCAGGAACGAGCCCTGCTGTGAAATATTGAATCAATAATTGTAATTACATGCCCCTGTTAAATAGGGGCAGAAAAATTGGGCCTTTGGTGGTGGTGGTGCCACAACACTGTAAGTCCTCACAGATACTCTTGTTGGGCTTCAGGAACGTGCCCTGGTGTGAAATATTGTATCAAGAATTGTAATCACATGCCCCTGTTAAACAGGGGCAGAAAAATTGGGCCTTGGGTGGTGGTGCCACAACACTGTAACCCCTGTAGTAGCAACTGCACTACGGCTGCACTGTATTGTGTACTGTGTACACCACCAGAAGTGTAGTAGCAACTGCACTACGGCTGCACTGTATTGTGTACTGTGTACACCACCAGAAAAGTAGTAGCAACTGCACTATGGCTGCACTGTATTGTGTACTGTGTACCCCACCAGAAGTATAGTAGCAACTGCACTACAGCTGCACTGTATTGTGTACTGTGTACACCACCAGAAAAGTAGTAGCAACTGCACTACGGCTGCACTGTATTGTGTACTGTGTACACCACCAGAAGTGTAGTAGGAACAGTACACCACGTAATGCACTGTAGATATAGGCTACACTGGATGCAGAGTATATATATATATATATATATATATATATATATATATATATATATATATATGAAACTGTATATATATATTAACACATCGCCTGAAGTATATTAGAAATAGTACACCATGGAATGTACTGTAGATATAGGCTACACTGGATTCAGAGTATATATATATATATATACAGGGCTTTTTTTCTCAGAGAATAGGTGCAGGAACTCAACCATGCCCGCCACACACACATACTGCGATGTCGCAGTGCGTTATGGGGCATTCCGCGGGGAACGCCCTATAATGTTCGTTCTTCGGCAAACGGACGAACACCCGATGTTCGAGTCGAACTTATGTTCAGCCCAAACATCAAGCTCTTCCCTACCCAGAACCGTAATGACTCAGTTTTGTAGCAAAGAAGTGTGGATAGCACGAAATAAACACAGAGGGGAGGGACCTGTGTCCCTCAGTGGACTTCAAGAAAAATGATTTTACAGCAAGTATAAAAACCCTATTTCTTTTATTGTTCATTGAGGGACACGGATATTATTAGATTTCTTGAACTGCTGTGACATCCAAAAGCAGCTTGAAAGAGGGGTGTGCAACATAGAAACAAAGGCTATCAGGCCCTTGAAAAAAGAAAAACAACAGAAAACTGGGCTGCATGCAGTTCAAAGAGCTGCCTGAAGGACTGAAAGCATGAAGCTGTTATTAGATGAGACCTGAATATCCAGCTGGTAGAAAAGACAAACAGAATGCCAGGTGGTAGCTTTGCAACTTGGTAGGTTGCACAATGTTAAAAAACAAAAGCACTCACAGATCTAGTAGACTGTGCCTTGACAGGAAAGGGGGAAACCCAATCCTTAAGACAATAAGTTTGAATGATGGTCTGACTAAGACACCTATAGATGGTGGACCATGAAGCTAGTGTACCCTTACGGGGTCCACCTGTAATATAAACGGAATCTGCATTTATGAAGAAGCAGAGGCTAAGATATAGCCTCCTATAGCCTGAACTGCATTAGATTGTGGAGAATTCCCTTTTGGTAAACTGGAGCTACACAGAGGTATGGGAGAACAATGTTCTGGTTGAAGTGAAAGAGAGACTACCTTAGGCAAGAAGAAACCCTGGGTCCCAACATCACCTTAGGAAAGCACCCTATTCAAAATGTTTATCACTTAAAATCTACAGAAATACAGAACCTCATGACACAATGATATCATTAGAAAAAAGAATGGGTTCCCAGCATATTAGCAAAGGTATAAAAACGTCATTAACCACTTCAATACCAGGCACTTTCGCCCCTTCCTGCCCAGGACAATTTTGAGCTTTCAGCGCTGTCGCACTTTGAATGACAATTGCGCGGTCATACAACACTGTACCCAAACGAAATTTTTATCATTCTTTTACCGATTTCTTTTGGCGGTATTTGATCACCTCTGCGTTTTTTATTTTTTGCTAAACAAACTAAAAAGGACTTTTTTTCTTTGTTTCTGTTATAAAATTTAGTTTTCTCCTTCACTGACGAGCACTGATGAGTCGGCACTGATGAGGCGGCACTGATAAGGTGGCACTGATGAGGAGGCACTGATATGTAGAACTGATGGGCACTGATATGCAGCACTGATGGGCACCGATAGGTGGCACTGATATGCAGCACTGATGGGCACTGACAGGCAGCACTGATGGGCACTGAAAGGCGGCACTAATGGGCACTGACAGGCGGCATTGATGGGCACTGACAGGCGGCATTGATGGGCACTGACCAGCGGCACTGATTGGCACTGATAGGCGGCAATGATTGGCACTAACAGGTGGCATTGATAGACACTAATAGATGACACGGATGGGCAGCACTGATTGGGCAGGTACTGACAGGTGTTAATGCTGGGCACTGACTGGCACTGTGATGGACACTGATTGGCACTATGGCTGGCACTGATTTGCACTGTGTTGGGCACTGATTGTCACTTTATTGGGCACTGGCAGGGGTTTATGATGGGGCACTGACTGGGCACCGATTGGAGGCTCATGGGTATATTTGATGGGGGTTGTGCTGATAATCAGTGTGCTGATTATCAGCACAGACCCCCCCCCTCTGACGGGGAGAGCCGCCGATCGGCTCTCCCTGTCAGCGCAAACCGCTGTGATTGGTCAAAGCTGATCACGTGGTAAGAAGCCTTTGTCAGAGGCTTCTTATCACGATCGGAGATGCGGCATGTCAGACTGACACACCGCACTCGCGATCTCTGCGCTGCGCGCCCCTGCAGGCGCGCTCCGGCATGTTATCCTGCTGGACGTCATATGACACCCAGTCAGGATAACAGAACCACTTCCCGGCCGTCATTCTGTTATAGGCCTGGCAGGAAGTGGTTACTTCCACTGTAGGCATAGCTACGTACTAATGATGCAACGGATCGGTCCGTGATCCGAACGGTTCAACCTGTTCAGATCGGCACACACGCAATCTGTGGAGCGCTGCGCTGCCTCAGCCTTAGGGAAGGCTGCGACTTCGGCCTAGCTCCGGAGCGGCAGCCATCTTGGTACACCCGGTGGCGGCGGTGAGCTGCGTGCTGACGTCATCACCCCTCAACTCATGGATCTGATCTGGCTGGATTGGCGGCTTCTATTCTGTAAGGTAAGACTAAACAACGCTAGTCTTCCTAACCTATACTCATAGTACTGTATACAGTGGGGAGTCTGTGGATATTACAGCAGTGGGGGAGATTGTGAATATTACAATGGGGAGATTGTGGATATTATAGTGGGGGTTATGTTTATTTGTCTTGTCTTTTTTTTTTTTTTTTGCTGATCCGAAAAATGATCCGATCCGTGACTCTGATATGAGGTACGATCCGAACTGTGAGTTTTTTGATCCGTTGCACCCCTACTACGTACCCGAACATTGTGGCCTACTTCTGTATTTAGGGCACACGTGTGCCCCCCCCCCCCCTGGCACCCCAGCCTGCCAGGCTGGCAAGTGTGGATCTTCCAGAACATGGGAACGAAGGCATTTTCTGAACCCAGAGCTGGAGCAAATGACAGAGCATCTTGTGAGAACAGGGAGTGAGGACAACCAGATAGAGCCAGGCACAGAGCTGGATCGATAGAGGGCTCAGGTAAGTGTTTGGGGTGGGGGGGCACAAAGCAAGTGCTAAAACATTTTTCACCTTAAGACAGGAAATGCATTACGGTTAAAAAAAGAGGGGGAGAGGGGGAAGACTAAACAGTTTATTCCTTAGGCTTCTTCCACTGAAGAGTTGCTATTAGTAGCATCCTAGATAAAGAGTGTCTAGAAATTATCTGAAGAGACAGTATCCCTCAAAGACCATGCAAAACATACGCTTCAGCTATAAGAAGTCCGTAGTCCAGCACCTTAACAAGGTTACCTACACATAAGCATTAACAGGAGAACTGTGCCATGGCAAAAGCATGGGATTGTACCCCATTAACCTCCCTGGCGGTATGATTATGTCTGATTATTGAATGTCAAACTGGTACATTGTTTTGCATGGAAATTTGTTGTTTTATATTGTAGGCCTGTAATTGTTAAGAATAACTCACTTAAATCTGTACAAACAGGGGTGTGTTCAAGCTGGCGACCTAAGCGGACAGATGTGATCGGAGCTCTGCTCCTACCTGATTATTTTATCCGATTATCCACTGCCAGCACTACCCAGTGATTTCCGGCATGAGAAGGGGCAAATACAGTTCTGGACAGAAGAGCTAAGGCGTCTCCACAGCAGAGGAAGCAGACCCATCCAGCCAGAGCTCACATGGTGACCCAGACTCCATCATCGGATCTTGCGACGGTAGAGAAGGATCGCCTCCAGGCTCTAATGCAGGCCATCTCCGGTTGTAAAACTACTCTAACGGCCAAGATTGACTTGTTGCAGACTGACTTCGGGCTGATGCGGAGGAACATGAAAGAATTCTGTGATCGGCTGGGGGAAGCCGAGCAGTGCGTGGGTGACTCTGAGGACTCCATTAGGGATCACTGCGCCTCTCTTCACACTCTCCAGTTGAGAACGAAGGTTCTCGAGTCCCAGGCAGAGGATAGCGAAAATAGGAGCCGCTGGAACAACTTGCGGGTGGTGGGCCTTCCAGAGAGAGCCGAGGGCCATGATCCCGTGGCCTTCACGGAACACATGCTCCACACCCTCCTGCCTGGGGCAGCGTTCTCACCACACTATGAGGTCGAGAGGGCCCACAGGATGCCTCCTGCATGGGGACAGCCTGGAGCCCCCCCACGCACCTTTATCTTTTGCTTACTGAACTTTCGGGACTGGGACCTGGTGCTCCATGAGGCACGAAAGGTGGCTGAGCTCTGCTACGAGAGTGCAAAGATTATGTTTTTTTTCCCAGACTAGACTAGACTAGACTCCCAGTCTGTTGACACCCAGAGGCTGCGCAGAACCATTGATCATGTTAAAGCTCAACTCCACACCAAAGGCTTGAAGTACAGCATGTTGTTTCCTGCTCACCTGTGTGTAGTAGATGGTGAATCTACCCGCTACTTCACTTCTCCTGAGGAAGCTTCCCAATGACTGGATACCCTACCCAGAGCCTGGTAACTGTACCTTAGTGCTACTATTCTGTTGTCAGCATGTTTAACATCTAGTCTTCCTCCTTCTCCCCTGGTCATATATGGTGGCAGCTTCCCGCCACTGGGTGCATTATGATGTTCATGCGGCCTGCTGACTCCCACCCACCCTTTTAGTATCCCCAGAATAGCAAAAACTACTCTGCAACTGACGGTTACTTTAGGAGGTCTGGCATTGCCCTGCTTTGTAACATACTATTGGGCAGCGGTCTTGGTTACAGTCAGATGGTGGCTGCCTGAGGAGCCGGCCAATCCCGCATCCACACTAGAGGCGCCATTGCTTGGATCCTACTCTGAACTCCAGGACTTAATACATAGGGGACCCCGATCCAACCCTAATATTGCTCCCTCGATGTGTGCCACGCTTCGGGTCTGGGAGACGGTACAGGCAAAGGTAGAGAAATCCAACAGCTGGTCCCCAAACACTCCACTATGGGGGAACCCGAGACTACTGCATTTCCGGTCCATCCCGGACCCTGTGATATGGGCCGATATGGCATCAAAAAGCTGGCAGATATTATCTCTCTGAATGGCTTACGCACGTTTGATGCTCTAAAAAGAGAACGTAACATGCCTAACCATATGTTCTTCAGATACTTATAACTTTGACATGCCTATCAGACCCAATTCCCTCATTCTATAATATTGGAGGTTAACGGTATCAAACGCATGTTGGGTCTGTCAGACGAACTCAAACCTCTATCGGCTCTCTATTCCGAATTCACCAGACTAGACACCTCTAAGGTCTACCGGCTGTTTTCGGTGTGGTAGGCGGATATACCTACACTCGCCGACGATGATTGGGAAGAGGGTATCCAACAATGCCTTCCCCTCATGGTCTATGCGAGAGATAGATTCACCCAACTTAAGTTTATATACCGGGCGTACTACTATCTGAAGTGGTTAGCCAGAATATACCCTGACAGGAGTTCAATCTGTCCTAAATGTGCCTCGAAAGGTGGGCTCCTTCTTTCATGTTGTATGGTCTTACCAGCAACTGCAGGGTTTTTTGGAGAGGGGTGTTTTTTTTTTTTTTGCCTTTTGCCACATCAGCGAGAGGGTTTTCCCCCAGGGATAAATTTTTCAATTATTACATTTCAAAATCTTCCCGCTTTGTCGTCACATCATAGTGGCCATATAAATCTGTTTGAGAAACTAAGCCAACGTATTACAAAAAATATTCACTCAACAGGTTACGATTACTTCCCTCCTGAAAACTCTATCCCCTCTCCAGCCCCCCCCCCCCGAGACCATACCCCATCAGTTTCCCCCCACTCTTCTCCTCCAACCTCCTCATATCTCCTCCTATCTGCCCCCACTTTAGGTTCCCCTCTGTATCGTTCACTGGTGCAGTACCCCCACTCTAGTCTATGTAGTCCACATCTCGACTGCTTTTGGGGATTCTTTGAATTTTACCCATTCTCTCCACTTTGTTTCATAGGCCCCCATTTTCATCCCTTCACTAAACCTTAAGTACTCTAGGCAATGTATCTCATTGATTTTATCAAACCATTCCCTCATCGTGGGTCTTTCTTTCTTTTGCCAATGCTTAGGGATTAGGCTTTTAGCCGCATCGATAAGGTATGGCAAAAGCGTTCTAAGGTATGTTTTAGTGGGCATATCACTCAGGTGAAATAGGCTTACCCAGGGGTCGTTGGGTATGTCAAAACTTGTGATCTCTTTGATATATTTTCTTACTTCGCCCCAAAATATTCTCATTTCCGGGCAAAGCCACCAAATTTGAGCCATTGACCCTAGTTCTTTACAACCCCTCCAGCAAAACTGTGAGGTTTCCTTTTGAAATTTATGAGCCCGATTCGGGGTCAGATACATTCTAGCCAGACACTTGTAGTTTAGCTCTAACGTTTTACAGTTTACCGTCGTGGCCGAGGCCCTCTTCAATATCAATGAGACGTCTGGAGCTGAAAGTTTTCTTTCTAGTTCCTTCTCCTATTTCCCAATAAAGGCCGGGATGTCTGGACTTCCCAAATCAACTAAAACTTTATAAATCTGAGAGAAACCCCCCTTCCCCTCCTTGTCGGTACATATTTTCTCTAGTGGCAGTAGATTATCTGATGATCTGATTGGTCGCGGTAATGAATCTATAAAATGCTTTAGTTGGTTATAGCGCCAAGTGTTAATGACTATCATGTTTTTCTTTGAAGTGAGCATATTCTACCCTGGCACATTACATCTTTTAGTTGTATATTTTCTTCCAGTAACTATTTGCCAAACCACTCCTCTTTCCCTGGTGCAAAATGGTCTAAATCTTTAAGTGGCATTAAAGGTGAGTTGAACTCCCAGTGTTCCCTTTTGTGCAGTAAATCCCCCATCTTAAGTGCGTGTCTGGTGATATCATAGGTTTCAGTGCTACATTTTCTCATCTGAGGTGAAATCCATATTATTTTATCCAATTTGGTATCGCTGATTTTATTTTCCATCTCTACCCAGTGTTTTTCTTTATTTTTAACCCAGTCTACCACCCTAGCTAGTGCAATAGCTTCATAATATTTCTGTATATCTGGTGCTCCCCATCCCCCTTTACTTTTAGTATTTGTCAGTTGGGTGAATTTTAGTCGAGGTGTTTTCCCTCTCCAAATAAATCTTAACAGCATTGAGTGTAAGCTTCTAAGGTATGTTTGTGGCAACGTTACTGGGAGCATTTGCATTTTATATGTAATTTTTGGCAATAAAACCATTTTGTAAATATTTATTCTTCCCGCCCAAGATAACTGTCCCTGGTGTATTCTATTTAGTTCTAACTTTACCTCATTCAGGAGCGGTATAAACTTCGCTTGGTATAACGTATCTGTTGATGTGGTAATTTTAACTCCTAAATAATTCAGTTCTTTTTTCCCCCCACACAAAGGGGAAATGCTTTTGGAATGCGTAATCCCTCACTTTACTAAAGTTTATTTCTAATGCTTCAGATTTCGTCGGATTTACTTTAACCTCCCTGGCGGTATTCCCGAGTCTGGCTCGGGATGGATTTTACATACCAAAAGCGGTATCCCCGAGCCAGACTCGGGCTTGCATCGCAGGATCCAGGAAGAGATTACTTACCTTGTCCCCTGGTTCCTGCGATGTCTCCCCGCTGTGATCGGCGAGCCGCTGTGTCTCGCTCGATTCACAGTGCCGAGCTCCGTTCCCTGCGAGCGTTGCGACGCACGGGGACGTAGTTCGGCGGTAAATTCAAAAGTGAAACACATAGTATAGATACAGCATACTGTAATCTTACAGATTACAGTACTGTATCAAATAACTACACATCCCCTTTGTCCCTAGTGGTCTGCCCAGTGTCCTGCATGCAGTTTTATATATATAAAACTGTTCTTTCTGCCAGGAAACTGGAGATTGTCCATAGCAACCAAAACTGTCTCTTTACATCAAAAGTGGTTTTAGACCAGCTAGAAAAAAGCGATAATAAATTATAATCACTTGCAGAATTGAGCGATAGTGATTTGTGGGGAGATCCGTCATCAAACACTAAAAGTAATAAAAGCTAAAATTCTGCAACTGTGCAAATTTCAGTGTTTTTGATTTGATTACATTATTATATAATTTTTATTATTATTATATTATTATGTGTTTTAATTATTTATAGTTATTTATTATATTATAATTTTTTATTTCGTTTTTCAAACTTTATCATACCCGGGATGTCTACTAGACTCTTGTTTGGACAGATTTAAGTGAACTATTCCTAAGAATTACAGGCCTACAATATAAAACGCCAAATTTCTGTGCAAAATAATTGTACCACTTTCAGCACCTAAAATCTGAAATAATCATACCGCCAGGGAGGTTAAAGTTGGATATCTTCCCATATTCTGTTAGGGTGGCCATAACATTCGGGAGGGAGATCCTTGGGCGTGTTATTGTAAAGCAAGATGTCGTCTGCGAAGGCAGCAAGTTTGTATTCAAAGTTACCTATCTCTACCCCACTGATATCCGTGTTCTGCCTAAGCTTCGAGAGAAGGGGTTCCAGAGACAGTAAGAAGAGCATAGGGGAGATTGGGCACCCCTGTCTCGTGCCATTATACATGTCGAAAAGCTCCGATAGGGTCCCATTTATCTTCACTCTCGCTGAGGGCCTAGAATATAGAGCCCCTATCCATTTGCGGATCCTCTCCCCAAAACCAATTTCTTCAATCGTGCTCATCATGAAGTCCCAGTCCACTCTATCAAACGCTTTTTCCACGTCTATTGAAAGAAGTAGGCCTGGGACTCCACTCTTTTTGATTTCCTGGGCTACCAGGAGGGTTTTGATACTATTATCTCGTCCCTGCCTACCCGATACAAACCCAACCTGGTCCAGGTGGATAATCCTATTTATTATTTGCTTCACCCTTTCCGCAATCACTTTTGCGAATAGTTTTGTGTCCACATTTAGAAGGGAGATAGGCCTGTAGCTGGAGCATAATGTAGCATCTTTACCTTCTTTGAGAATGATCGCTATATTAGCTGCCAGTGCCTCTCTACTCATTTCCCCCTTATCCCCTATGTCATTCATGTAGAGGAGCACAACTTTGGTATTAGGTAGTCTTGATATTTTTTATAGTAGAGCACCGTCAGCCCATCTGGGCCTGGGCTCCTTCCTACTTGCGTCTCCTTAATCACCTTTCTCACTTCGGTCTCCGTGATGGGGGCCTCCATGGAGGTTCGCTCCCTTCCAGTTATTTTGGCCATTCCAACCTCTTTTAAGTAATTTTTAATTTTCGCTTGTTTTTGTTCCCTCTCCTTAATCGTGTCGTTTTTATTTATAGAGTATAGCTCCCTGAAGAATTCTTGGAAAGTCTTTGCTATATCTGTATCTTTATAACTGATCTCTTCTGTTCTGGTCTTTATCTTATCGACGTATTTGTTATTTTTCTTTTTGCTTAACACTTTTGCCAGGAGTCTATCGGGTCTGTTACTGCCTATATATCTTTCCTTTTTTACGAGGTTGTACACCTTTCGGTTTTCTTGTTCGATTAGCTGCCGCATAGCCTCCCTACTCCTATATAATCCTTCCAATATCTTTCCATCCCCCGATATCTTATGCTGTTGTTCTAGTTTAATGATTTCCTCTTGTAACACACGAAAGTTCCTATCCTGCCTTCTCTTTTTCTCCACTCCCGCCTTTGTTATGATCCCTCTGATATATGCTTTGTGGGCCTCCCAAACTATTGCTTCTGGTGTCTCGTCTGAAGTGTTAATTTTAAAGTAGAATTCTAATTCCTCTTTAATGAGCTTATCTATTTTTCTATTATGTAGGAGATCCTCGTTTAGTCTCCAATTATTACGCAACAATTTGTGTTTACTTAGTTTTATTTGTAGGCTCACGGGTGCGTGGTCGGAGAGCGTCATTATTCCTATATTTGTACTCTCCACCTCCTCTATGTACCGATTCTCCACAAAAAAGAGATCAAGCCTAGAGTACGTCGCATGTACGGGGGAGTAGAAGGTGTAATCTCTTACACTCTGATGTTGCATCCTCCAAACATCCACCAGTTGGCATTGGCGCAGCTTTTTTTTAAGTTTGTTCATCCATGTCGCTCCAGTCCCCCGGGCACGCGACGTACTGTCTTTACCTGGCTCGAGGCATATATTGAAGTCTCCTGCTATAATGGCCCTCCCCCTCTTAAAGCCCTCGAACTTTGAGAGAATTCCCAGCAGGTACCTTCCTGGGTTAATGTTTGGACAATATACATTAGCCAATGAACATTCCGTCTCATTAAGTTTGCCTTTTAGGAACAAAAAGCGACCCTCGGGGTCAGTCATTCTCTCCTCCACTGTAAACCGAACATCTTTTGCAAAAGCGATCGCGCTCCTTTTGCTCCCCTTGTCGGGGAGTCTCCATAATACCACAACGGGAAGTCTCCAGAGATTATTCTCTGGCTCCTAGCAAGATAAAGATGCGTCTCCTGTAGGAAAGCCACCCCTGCTTTAAGGGATTTCAATTCGCCCATTATGTTTGCACATTTAATGGGGGAGTTGAGGCCCCTTACGTTATATGTAATTAAATTTATCCCGGACATCTTGTTGTTTTTCCCATGGGTGGGCCTTTACATATCCTTACAGAACTAAATAGCGGGAAACATTGAGGTCTCGTCCTTCCCTTGCATCCCCCTCCCATCCCCCTCTCTCCCTCCCCCCATCCCCTCCCCACCCTCCCCTACTCCCCCCTCCCACCCCCCCCACCATTTCCCCACCCTCCCAATTGGGGGTAACGGACCAGCCCATGGCCCAGTTAACCGTGGCCCCACAAACTCCACCTGGCCCTACGGTTGACCCCCTGGAGGTTGAGCTCAGTGGAGCAATCCCTAGATCCGATACCTTCCCCCGGGATTTAAGCCAGGCCCATCCCCCCCTCGCCCACCCACCGCCCCCCCTGGTCTCCCCCACCCGCCTCCGCCTCCCCCTCCCCCCACCCCACCCCACCAAACATGAGATTGTAAGGCCCAGTGTCTATATTTACTATACGTCCCATTCTAATTGGTTTTACTTTGTTTATGTGCCTCTTATTTTAAAGATTGGTTTCCAGGTTTGTGGTTCCTCTGCGGTGTCTTGTTTACTATTTTTTCCCACAATCCTGGAATTTCCAATAGTGGTACATCTAAGCGGTGGCAAAATTTCTGGGTCTCTTCTGGGAATCTCAATGTTGCTGAGCGACCATCTTCACGCCCAATTAGATAGGCTGGAAAACCCCAAGAATATTGAACATCGTGGGCCTTAAGTTGAGCCAGTAATGGTTTAAGGACTCTTCTCCTAGATAGCATTTCGGCAGCTAGGTCTGGGAAGATCTGCAGGCATGTCTCTCCATATTTCGCTGGTTGATTCTTTTTCAGACTAGACTTGATCGTCTCCTTGTCTTGATAATTATGGAATCTAACAATTACATCCCGTGGAGCATCCTCACTTATCTCAGCCGGTTTTCTTATCCTATGAGCTCTGTCCAGTTTAATTTTGTGACTGTTATCAAGTGGGTCTAACAGGCCTCCAAAGATTTGGTCAATTTTTTCCTGTAAGTTCTCCTTTTCCCCCTGTGCCTCTGGTAGGCCTCTAATCCGTAGATTTTTTCTCTTATTGCGGTTCTCCTGGTCTTCCAGTCTGTACCTAAGGTTTCTCTGCTCTCTCTGAATCTCCTCCATCTGACATTTGAGGTTTTTTATCTCTGTTCCTTGTCTTTCTATCATTATTTCAGTCTCTTCTACTCTTCTTAGGATGTGGCTCATGTTTTCCCGTACTGTTTCAATTTCACCTTTAATCGATGTTTCCAAGCTAGCGAACATTTCTGCCATCTCACTCTTTGTTGGTAGTTGTTTGTTCTGCTGGGGATCCGTTGGAGCTTCTTCTATTATCTCAGAGCTTATAACGTGGGTGTCCATCTCCGCTAGCTGTCTTCTCGTACTAATTTTGGGTGGGCATTCAGGGGTTTTATTTTTAGGGCCAGTTACCTTGCCCGGACTTTCATTAATATTTTCATGGACCATGTATTTCCTAATGGTGCCCGGGCTAGCACTTGTTCTAGTAGTGTTAGCTGTGGCCCCCTTCCCTGACTTTCCCCTCATTTTCTCCTTTCTTTTCCTTCCCCTTTTTGTGTAGTCCTGCTCAAAATGGACTTACCGAATATGATGTGGGTAAGGGATATATAATGTTAAACCCCCGCATCCGCAGGGTCCCCCAGCGGAGTGGGGGATCAGGCTTGTTTGACTCTTTACAGGCTAAACAGGTGGCCTTGTCTATGTCAGTTGTTATAGATTTGAGAGAGCCTTGATAAGCTATGTAAAATATCTCCCGGGGGTCCCCGTTCAGTCCCCCTTCAACATACCATTTATACTATTAGGTACTGTCACTGTACAAGAAGGTTGCACCCAGAGTACTCGATTCACCATCCAAATCTCTTCAGAGGTCCAAAGCTGCAGTCCCCCTTACAAATCTGACTACAGTCCTGATTTTAAGGCTACGGAGCCGACTCCGCTCCCGCCGCTTACCCCAAGACTATTCTGGATCGCCAGCTCAGGATTTATCTGCACTTTTCCGGAGAACCTCTTAGAGTTTCAATTTGCCTATATAGTATAGGTGAGCTTTGATAATACAGATGAGCAGCAATGGAAGAAAACATATAGTCTCAGATGTAGTATCAGCAAAATTCTTAAAGTCCGTTCCTGTACCTATGTATAGCATACACATCAGGTTTCACATCAGGTTTCAGTTTACACATATAATATAGGTGAACTTTGACCCCTTAGCCCAATAGACACGAATGAGGGAGGAGAACACATAGTCTTTTTATGTAGTATCAAAAAACCTCTTTAAGTCCGTTCCTGTACCTATGTCTAGCATACACATCAGGTTTCAGTTTATATTTATAGTATAGGTGAGCTTTAACCCCTTAGGCAAGAAGATACAAATGAGGTTATCCATCAAGGGAAGAGAACACATAGTCTCTATTCATATATTGTCAGATCCAGGTTGAAGGCAGTTATATACCAGTTTGAACATATGATCTAAATGCGTTCATGTCCCGTATTCTAGTAAATATACTTCGCAATCAAAAAGAAAAAAAGAAGAAAGGAAACCCAAGGTTCATTCAGATTGATTTAGGTCTTCCTGTCTCTTCTCGAGAGCAGCGTGAGAGGTGTCTCTGCCTGGACAATTAGTGTGAGACACTTACCCCTTCAGCCAGACTCATTTTTACCATCCTTTCACTCGTCTGGTGGTTTAACATCGCGATCTTCCCCAGAAGTATCTCTGGCCCTGAAGTATCGGGCAGTGGGGTGGCGGGATTATACCCTCTGTATCACTTTCCTGCACTGGCAATCACCGATCTCCTCGAGAGAGAGAGAGTGCCGTGCGCCCGTGCAGTGCTCGCTTCCGCGTGTCTGTGTCTTCCTGAGTATCTTCGGGGAAACACTCTCCTCATTTGCTCCAGGGACACTGCGCATTTGTGTAGTGTGTTCAAGGGGTGGGGGGTGAAGGCGCCGGCTCGGGGGGGGGGACTTGCAGAGAGCCCGGGGGGTGGACGGTCCATGTCTAGCTCGCAGCCGCAGCCAGACTCATGAGGGGAGAGACGCCCAGCATCCCAGGACCAGCGACGGGATCAGCTAGACGCCCACATCCGGCTCCTTTGGAGAGGGGTGGTTAACAACATCAACTTCATAGGTAAATTACGAGTCCCATGTGACCCGATACCACTACTACTGGGTATTGTTGATACACTGGAGGCCCCCCAATCCAAAAAATTGTTTGTATTCCACGCAGCTTTTTATGCCAGGAAAGCAGTCCTCCTAAAATGGAACGAGCCCTCCCCTCCGACGGTGCAGCAATGGAGAACCTTGGTGAATACGGCTTTGCCCCTGTATAAATGTACCTATATGGGATGCAACTGCCCGAAAAATTTTTATAAGATATGGGGTGGTGTGGATTCGTGAGAGGCAGCTGACTCTGGAGTAGGGTTTGGAGCCAAGACCTGAGTAACATAGGAATTGGTTAAAGTGACCTCTAACTATGCCCCCACCCAACCCCCCTTCCCCCATTCTTCCCTCTATCTGACTTTCTGCATTGAATGGAGTAAACACTGACTTCATTAAGGACGTTGATTCCTCTCTTAGCTTTTTAGCTTTACTTGCATGCATTGGTCTATGCCCATCCTTCCCTATGTGACCTCTGTGAAGTATACTCAATCTGTATTGCATATACCGCTAACCATGACTATGGATTCTTCTTTATGCATTTGCCCATTTATGCTATCTTTGTGGAATGTCGAGAATGTACCACTTTTTTTTGTTCTTTGTTTTGTTTGAAAATAAATAAACTTTATGTTAAAATAATAAAAATAAATCTATCCCAACAAGAGTCTAGTAGACATCCCAGGTATGATAAAGTTTGAAACACGAAATCATAAATTATAATCTAAAAAATAACTATAAATAATTATAACAAATAATAATATAATAATAATACATTTTGTTCATTAATGTAATCAATTCAAAAACAATGAAATTTGTCCAACAAGGGTGCAATATTACTAGTCACTGCAATACTAGACACTGCATATTGGTTTAGTAAACATCCCGTGTATGATAAATTTTGAAACATGGGACTGCACAAAGTCCGACGTCACAGTCAGGACAATGGAACCTGGTTTCCTTTCGGATTTTCTTTCCACTGTCATCTCGCTTCGAGCAACAAACCACGCACATCCTTGTAGGTCCTGACTTTTTCTTGGTTGGTGGGATGTAGTCCATGAAGTGACGACCAGTCAGATGTTCCGGGTTGACAATGCCAACAGCACGATCTCCAGCTCTATTCACAGCCATTGATGGTGTTTGCTGGTTCACAAAGATCCGTTCGGCAACTTTCCAAATGAAGTCAGAATGATCACAGGCTTGTCACTCTTTTTTTTAGCAGAATGTAGGCATTCCACAAGCATTGCTCAAGAAGATGCCTGAAGATCTTCTTGTAGTACTTCTTTTGCTGTTTCCTCATTGCTGGGTAGAATGTCATTGCTTGGTTGCCTCTGTCAACACCTCCCATGGTGTAATTGTAGTCTATCACTACTTGTGGCTTCATGATTTCTTTCCCACCTTTCATGCGTACCATAACACTGTAGGTATTATAAACTGCACTCATTAGGCACACATCTTTCTTGTCACGCCATCGCAGTGCCATCATTTTGCCTTTCTGCCAGGCAACCATTTCTCCAGTCTTCAGCTTCCTATTGCCAAATATTGGCAGCATGTCGCGCCCATTAGCCCTAACGGTTCCATGGGCATCTGTTTTGTTTTGCAGAACACACTCATAAAGTTCCGGAGACGTGCAAAAGTTGGTTATTACGCAATAGCCCTGATTTAGCAATGGCTCAATAAGTAAAAGAATGGAAGATGTTGCCATTCCATAGTTGCTGTATTTTGTATTGAATTTTGTTCCTTTCCCAGTGTATAGGACTTAATTCCAAATGTAGCCAGTTGATGATTCGCATAGCATGAAGGATGTTACATCAAATCATGCTCGATTTGATGCAATGTATTTTACCCAACTGAGCCTTCCCTTGTAGGCCATTAGACTTTCATCTATACTGATATCTCTTTCTGGCACATAGCTCAGTTGAAAATTCTTTAGAATCATTTGAGTTACTTCCCAATTTTTTGGAGGTTTTGGTGCAGGATGATTAGTTTCATCAAATTCTTGTTTTCAATATTGTAAATATTTCATGACCAGGGAAAATCTGTACTCTGACATGACCGTGCCAAAGAATAGAGTGGCATGTCATTTGTTAGTTGTCCAATACCACTTCTGCAGGGGTTTCCCCACCACTACCTGAAGTATTAGGCCCCAAAATTTCCAAATGTCATATTTGGTCACTGGTCCCCACTTTCTGCTTCTTGGAAATTTCCCATGCATAGTAGCTAATTGTTGCTCTTGGTACCGGTTTGTCTCAGTAACTACTTTTTCAATAACCTCATCAGTCAGAAATAGTTGTAAGTATGCCAAGGGGTTGTCGTCTTCAAAATCTACTTTCATACCAGATGCTCCAGTAAATGGGAATCTTGGGGGCACTGCTTGATCCGTAAAGCAGTCAATAGAGCACCAAGTTCGCACATCACTGTGCTCAGTCGCAGAATCATCGCTGTCTTCACTTTCAGTCACTGTCGTCACTTTCAGTGTCTGATGACTAATTTTCCCATGAATCACTATTGCTCAATTCTGCAAATGATTCTAATTCATTATCGCTGTTTTCAAGCTGGTCATAAACCGCTTTTGATGTAGAGGGGTGCTTTTTGGATGCCATGGTCTTTCTCAAGTTTCCAGGCAGAAAGAATGGTAAAAGTTCAGGCAGGGCACTGGACAAAGCACTAGGGACAAAACCAATGTCAAATGATTTGATACAGTAATGTAATCCTAACAGATTACAATGTATTGTGTGTGTGTTGTGTTTTGTACTTTTTTGAATTTGCCGCCGGTTCTGCCCCATGTGTAGCGATGCTCGCAGGGAACAGAACCCGAAACAGTGATGCATTGGGCGGAGAATCTGGCCAGGGGACACAGCGGGGGTACATAGCGGGATCCTAGAGACAAGGTAAGTACCTGTACCTGGATACTGCAATGCAATCCCGAGTGTGGCTCTGGATTACAGCTATTGGTAACCTGGAGCCACACTCAGGAATATCGCCAGGGAGATTAACACCCATCATACCATAAGAACATACCTAAATAATAAAGTAAACGCACAATAATGATTGTGGAAAAGACCCCTCTACTGGGTTTAAATCAATTTTAATTATGAAATTAACTCTAATCTATAATATCAAACAGTTATAAATCCAAATATTCCGCACTTAGGACGGACACCAGTGAGAACTGCAGCCCCCAAACAAAAGGAAAACACCAAGGTGTAGTCCAAATACTAAAAAACTCTGATAGGTGAATTGGCGCTGTTCACAAATAAAATAATTTAATGCCTCAACATCAGAAAATGTGCATCAGAGTGTATCAACAAACTTAGTGAAAAATCTGTGAACAAATATATATATTGAAAAAATGTGTGTCATGTAAAAATGCTGAGTATACAAATCACCACACAATATGTATAAAGTAAAATGTGAGCTAATATAGGTGTAGCTAAAACATCAATTATCCTATAAAAAGAAGTGTACACCTGAAAGTAGCAGAAAAAAAAGAGATAACTTTCTGATGCTGGCTGAAACAGTCCCAAAAGTGCTACACAAAATGTACCAAAAAATACTCAAATAAGATAAGTTCATATGGTGAAATTTTATGTGATAATATTCCGTGCAACCAGATACTCCAAAAAAATTTGATATAAATGTCCAATAAAAATTGTTCTCTGTATGTGAAAAAACTCTGTGAACAAATGGTGTATGCTTCCAAACGATCCCATACAGGTTTGCTGTAGTTGTTATTTAACCGTCTTCAGTGGAACCCCCACTTGTGCCCCCACTCACCTGAAAGCCCAACCCCTGCAGGGGTAATGGGCATGTGAATGTAGATCCAGTGGCTGGAATCCTAAACGATCGATGTCCCCCTCACCGACTCCGCAATCTCCTTCCTAGTTATGTCACTGCTGTTCTTTTAATGGTATCCACCGGAAAGTATCCATATATATTGAGAAGAGAGGAGCCTCATATGGATTTACACTATGAGGCTCCTCTCTTCTCAACATATATGGATACTTTCCGGTGGATACCATTAAAAGAACAGCGGTGACATAACTAGGAAAGTATCCATATATATTGAGAAGAGAGGAGCCTCATATGGATTTACACTATGAGGCTCCTCTCTTCTCAACATATATGGATACTTTCCGGTGGATACCATTAAAAGAACAGCGGTGACATAACTAGGAAGGAGATTGCGGAGTCGGTGAGGGGGACATCGATCGTTTAGGATTCCAGCCATTGGATCTACATTCACATGCCCATTACCCCTGCAGGGGTTGGGCTTTCCGGTGAGTGGGGGCACAAGTGGGGGTTCCACTGAAGACGGTTAAATAACAGCTACAGCAAACCTGTATGGGATCGTTTGGAAGCATACACCATTTGTTCACAGAGTTTTTTTCACATACAGAGAACAATTTTTATTGGACATTTATATCAAATTTTTTTGGAATATCTGGTTGCACGGAATATTATCTCATAAAATTTCACCATATGAACTTATCTTATTTGAGTATTTTTTGGTATATTTTGTGTAGCACTTTTGGGACTGTTTCAGCCAGCATCAGAAAGTTATCTCTTTTTTTTCTGCTACTTTCAGGTGTACACTTCTTTTTATAGGATAATTGATGTTTTAGCTACACCTATATTAGCTCACATTTTACTTTATACATATTGTGTGGTGATTTGTATACTCAGCATTTTTACATGACACACATTTTTTCAATATATATATTTTTTCACAGATTTTTCACTAAGTTTGTTGATACACTTTGATGCACATTTTCTGATGTTGAGGCATTAAATTATTTTATTTGTGAACAGCGCCAATTCCCTTATCAGAGTTTTTTTTTATAATATTAAACAGAACCACTGTTAACCATTAACAGACCACCATTCTTAGACACCAAGACTCAAGCAGCAACATCTTACACCAACCACATAACAGTGTACCAACTACTGTCTACCCACAAAGTGGACTATATTACCCCACATAAAGGTGGACCGCAATGAGGGAAAATAACAAAAGGGTGTGTGGGCTGAAGAGCAGGTTAAAAGATCCAAAATGAAGACTGAGGAGAATCCAGAGGTGAGTCCAGCTGACAAACGTGAGGAAAATGTTGACTCTGCAAAGTAACAGGGAAGGATATACAAGTGAAAGGTTACACTCATTGGCTAGAAGTTTCCCACCAAAAGGTTTGTCACCAATCTAGTGCTCAGCAGCTGAGGTAAATCTTCCAAGCAAAAGCAGGCAACTTGTTACATGAAACACAAAACAGAACCAGCAAAGCAGCCACAGAGGCCATGTACTTAACAATTATTATAGCCCTCTCTTAGGAGCCAACTTTATTTAAAAAACAAATGGGTGGTAGGGGTGACAATCCCATGGGGGTCACTTCTCAATTTTTTCCTTTTGTGGCCCTGACAGGAAGCTCTTAGACCAGCACAGTTGAAAGTAGAAATTACAGCCATGTATTCATGTATACTCCATGGCTCAATAGACTACAAACATAAGCAGGAGCCATTGATGTTACTAAGTTAAAGGGTAAATCTAACCTCCACAATAAGGAGAAAATAACTTCTCAGACTGTACATAATAGATGCATCCAAAAATAAGTCTGAACATTTCTTACTTCAGAGAGGGCATGAAGTCCACCTCTTATGATAGAGCCACAGAGGGATCCTGACCTAAATCAGAGAAATCTAACGTATCTATCAGATTTATCAGCTGAGAAGGGGCTAAGACAGAAATGACCCATGGATCAGAGGTGGTCTCTGGCAGGCAGCTGAACCAAACCATTAGAAGCCCCCTTCACACAACAGCCAAATTGGACTGATCCCTATGGTGTACTTGTCCAATTATGTGCTACCACTTCTAGTCATGAAGGCCAAACAAAACAAGCCAAAGATAGGTTCAAACTAATCCACCAAATGCCCAGGTGTACTATAATACCAAAGGCAGTGAGAAGGACTGTACCAGGGCTCTGGCCAGTACTGTACCCACTAAGGAAACAGTGGCCATAGAGAAAAACTAGAAGGGAATCTACTGATTGCTCAGAATGATGTGGTGAACACTGTTACAGCCTGTGTTGTGTTATAGGAGGTGGAGCCTCAAGAAAACCACTGTATACAAGAATCCACAACAGCACTTGTAAAATAAGCAGGACAGGCTTTAAAGCTAAACTTCTCAAATAATGTCTGACCAACCATAGCAGATGAAATATAAAAATCTACAGCAGCTAAATAATAGCTGGAGGAGGATCTATGGTGGGGTAGGCAACCCTCAGAATTTCAGCAGTAAAACTACAAATCTCATTATGCCTTTGCCTCTGGGAGTCATGTCTGTGGTTGTCAGTGTCTTGCACAAGATAATGCATTTTTTCATCTTTCATTCTGTATCACACACACATTTCTCCACAAGATCAGCTTACGGGCTGATAGCAGATGTGGTCATTCACAGGGCAACCTCATACAGTTCTATGGTACTGTCCCAACCTGAGAAGGTACTGGGAAGGTTTAATCACAACCCTTAATGTCCTCTTTGGTGTTGACTTGAAAATTGATCCATTCAGCTGTATTTTAGGCCATTATGACTCTTCATTTATGGATGACAACCTGACCTTAGAAGTTACTTCTTTGTCGTCTGCAAGACAATAGAAATGGGTATCTGCTAACCTGCCCACTGTGGAAGAATGGGGGTCTGAATGAAATAGATGCATCTCATTTGAGAAACATACTGTACATATTACTTGTTTAATGCATCACACAAATTTGATGCTGTATGGTCCTGATGCATTGATGTGATGTAAACCAGTGTTACTACTATGCTACTATGTTTCTTCGGAATGTTATCCAGTGATGTATTCTCACATTCCCTTATAGAAGTGTATAACTGTTCAGAGGTGTACTCTGTTTGCTACTTTTTTCACTCATCTGTAATGTATGACAGATTGTTACTTTACTTTGTGTTACTTTAGTGTTACTTTGTAAGTAAAAAAAGTTTTCTAAAAATATAAAATAAAAAAAAGAGGAGCACGCTTTAAACCAATAAAGAGGTTCACGTTGTTAAAGACATTACCACTTTTTTGACCTGTGGGTACAGATTCATGTACTTATCACATTATATTGTGGAGTATGTAGCTTCAATTTCCTAAAATCTTTTGACTGATACAATATCCTGTTTAAAGCAATTTTTTTTTCATATAAAGTGTGTGAACAGTCAGGCATGTATTTTGGTTTGGTAAATACTGTACATGACACATGCAAAATGTATAACTGATAAATACTATGCTAGAAAATGACTAACATGGATCATATATTGTATGAGTTAATTCTATGACCTAATATGGCATCAATCATGCATTTTAATGGCTGTGGCTCCATTTTACAATCTGAATCAAATAAAGGCTAGACACATACCTGGCAATGTTCTATCCCCATTTGGCACACAGTTTTATAAGTAACAATATCCTTGGTATATTTAACTTCAGCCAAGGTCAACTGGCAATACTTAAGCGTGTGCAAGAAGGGAGAAGAAGCCATTCTGAAACCAGCAAGAGGGCTCTGACTTGTCATTTAGGCTGTTTACAACTCTATATAGGGATGATAAATATATATTTGTACTTTAATTATTAGATATGTGAAATTTGGACTCTGTCATATCTGCATTAGCACCTGCACTGTTCCCACACTGATATGGGCTCCTCCCTATTATAAGTAGGTGTCTTCAGTCAGTGCGTTGACAGACGGCAACATGCAGAAGATACTGGTGTGGGCAGGTGGGTTGCATGAACAGTTGGGATGCTTGAACATTACGCAAACAGTCATGTGTCAGGCATATATTTTGGTTTGGTAAATACATGACACATGCAAAATGTATGAATGATAATCCTGTAATTTCTATAACTTAATGTGACAGTAATCATGTATTTTAATGGCTGCAGCACCATATTATAATATAATTACAAATAAAAGCTAGAATCTAAATTAGCTAGAAGGCAGTGTTTTATCCCAAACTGGTGTAAATATTTATGAGTAGCTCTACAAAAAAAGTTATTTAAGCAAAATTAGCTGCTGTGAGCTACAAAATATTGATAATGTGGAGAGGGGTTCTTGAACCCTAAAAAAAGTAGCCAGATGCAGAATCCCCCTCTCTTCCTTTAAGTGGAACTCCAGGACTCTTTTTTATTTTTTTTGGGCAATTTACCTTGGTCAAGTATTCATATCCATGGGGCAGCTGCTAATGCTGAAGATCACTGCAGTAGTCCACACTACATAAAGTGATAACTACGATCTTGGGGTGCTACTTCAACGACTTGCACACTGAACACAGGGGTTTCTGTTTTGGCATTCAGAGAAGCCTTGTATTTTTTCCATGAATACAAGACATTTTCTGATTTGATGAGATGTAGAGGAAAGGTGGATGACATCACAACTCAGATCAACAACATTTACCAACAACTTTATAGTGTGGGGTCCTACTTTAATAATCTTTTCAAAGAGGCAGCATGTCGAGTATTTGTCAGATAGGAGAACATGGACAATATAGAAAAATAATTAAATCAGAAAAGGTAGTTCCCACTCTCATTATTAATTAAATGTAGAATAAATTACAGTTTAACTTTTTAAATTTTTGGTAGGGTAGGATTAGAAACTCTTTGGGGGGTTTTATTGCTGCCTGTGTTTTCAGTGAGGAGATTCCCTCTGACTTCACAGAAAAAGAAAGTCTCCACATAATGGGGGGTGAATTCACACTTTTGACAGTTGTCACTAAAGTAGGTGTCTCCCATTTTGGTGGCTAATGTAACCTTTTAGATTTTCCTTAAAGTGATATTAAAGGCTTTTTTTGTGAAAATAAAAAAAAAAGGTTATACTTACCTTCTCTGTGCAATTATATTGCACAGGAAGACCCCTCACCTTTTCTTTGGGAGTCATCTGCCGGTGCAGTCCATTCCTCCCTCCTCTGGGTACCTCCTCAGCAAGCCGGGTCCATAGACACACACACAGCGCCAGTAAGCCACGCCCCCCACTCCTTCCTCATAGGAGTTTGACTGACAGCAGCGGGAGCCTGTGCCTCCCACTGCTGTAAGTGTCTCTTGTGACACCAGGAAGTGAAAGAAGCAGTGCTGTAGCCAGGACAGCACTGGAGCAGTGACAGGAGTCAGGTAAGTGTTAAGGGACAGGGGTGCTAGAAAAGTTAGTTGGGTGTATTTAGCTTAATTCAGAGAAAAATTTAAGGTAAAAAAATAGACTTTAGAACCACAAACAGTCTTGTGATTTCACTGTTAGGATTATTGTTATTATTGGATGATGTTGTTCATGACTGAGATTTTTGATTGTTCTTTTTTATTTTTAAAAGGTTTGCTGGCTCTTCTGCAGCTAGGTAAGAAACAAACTAGTTGTACACAATCATAATGATTGCACACAAAAACAATTTGCCATTTATTGATGAAACGAGAAGCAAATAATCTCCATTGTTCACCTTCCATTGTATTCAATACATATTTCTTACATGTAGCCTGCAATCATTCTGACAATCAAATCAGTTCATTCTTTATTTAGTATCAGATGTTTCTATGTTCTCACTTTATCCCGAGTCTCTTTTTAAGTTTTTAAGCCGCTTGTATGTTCAAGAATTTAAAGCTTCTGTCAGGGCAAAATTTTCCCATGTTTAACCTTTAGGCATAATGCAAGTACAAAATGATAACTGTTGATGCGCCAGAAATATAGTATGCTCCTACCTTCCTCTTTGACATGACGACACAACTCTGAAGCATGTGGTGTCAGCCCTGCCTAGCTATACCTGTCCTTATCCCCTTCCCCCTCATCTCCCTTACCCCTACTTGTGCACAGGCAGAGAGCTCAAAAGATTTATAGCAAATCAACAGGTATTTATTTGCGCTGATGCAACAGATATAACCAAATACTTTTGATGGTATGCAAACATATCATGTGGCGCAAAAAATAAAAAATTCTTCTTAGGGTTTACATACCTCTTCCTCACAACTCTGGCCCGTTGGTTGTGGGGGTGTGGGGGTGACGTATTGGACTCTGGAAGCCCCCTTTAATAAAGGGGCGCCCAGATTCCACCCCCCCATATGAATGAATATGCCTACATATTCACCCAAAAAATGTCAAAAATAAATGAAAACACCACAGTTTTTGACAAGTCCTTTATTAAAAAATAAATGACATGATCCCCGATGTAAATCCAGCATCAATCACGATGAATGCTGACCCACGCAAAAAAAAAAACACCACCACACACCAAACAGGACCAGTCTTGTCAAGGGACACTCGCCGAATGACAGCCACTTGCCGGTAAGTAAGCATGGGGAGTGAGATGACCCGGTGACATCATGCCCCCCCAAGATATCATGGATGGAGGTCTCTGAGTGACATCACAGGGGCATGGTCCCCTGGTGTTAGTGTTTTTATTTAATTTTGAAATTTTTGTTTGGTGAATGAGTAGGGGTACTATCTATCCCCTACTCATTCACATGGGGGGGTCTGGGGACCCCCTTTGTTAAAGGGGGCTTCCAGATTGTGATAAGTCACCCCCCCCCGCACCCCCACAACCACCAGGCCAGGGTTGCAGGATTGTGGGGAAGGAGTCCTTGTCTCATCAACATGGGGGGGAGCCCCCCTCCCTCAAAGCATGAGGGCATGGGGTCTAGTATGGTTCAGCGCGGGGGGGCTCTGATTGTCAAGCACCTTCATAAAATGGGGTAAGAATGGGCACGCAGTAATAGAAGTGCTGTGCAGCCGTAAACACTGGATGCTCAAAGTTTCATTTAAGTTAATTAAACCTCACTTCACACTTTATTAAAGTAGATCTAAACCCAATCACTAAAATCTCATATACTTTTTAAATTGTTAAAGAAGAATTCCATGTATGGCATTTTTATCTTAATGCAGTGCCCCCATAGCAAGCTGCTTACTGTGGGGGCACTCAACAGGAGGGAGGGGCCAAGAGCCTCGAAGAAGGCCCAGAGAAGAGAAGGATCTGGGCTGCTCTGTGTAAAACCACTGCACAGAGCAGGTAAGTATGACATGTTTGTTATCTTTAAACAGAAAAAAAGGAGATTTTAGTATCACTTTAACTATGTATATACCATACCTGTGGGATCCTTCTAGAAGCTGGAAATCCCTGTAGTAGGCACCACTACTATAGTGATCTCCACTACCTTCCGGGTCCCGTGCTGCGTGGCTGCCGTATTCGTTATGAACAAAGAAGGTTGGCTGCTCAGCTTGGGTATCATTCAAAAAATGCTTTACATTTTCTCAGTGAATGCAAAGCATTCTCTGATTGGGCGAAGAGGGGAGCATGAAATCTGCCTCTCCACCTCGTTCAATGAGGGAGCACTGAGAAAATTTGAAAAGGGCCTGTGACAAGCAATCAATCTTGTGTTCAGTAAGTAGCAGGGCAGCTGCTTGACATTGGACCTATAAGCTAGTTGGGATCACTGGAGTAGCGGTGCCTACTATAGTGAATTCTAGCTTCCAGGGGAATCCCACAGGTATGATACTGTGTATGCGTTGGTCTAAGCTATCAATATCTTTGGTAAACAAAAACTTTGAGCATCATTTTTATTTTTCTAATGTTCTTTATCCCAGGCTCTGCCTACAAGGTGGTCTGCTACTTTACCAACTGGTCCCAGTACCGCCCGTCTCCCACTGCTTATTTTCCAAACAATGTGGACCCAAATCTCTGCACACATATCATATATGCATTTGCCTCCATGGAAAATCACAAAATCGTTCCTTATGAAGTCAACGATGAGGAGCTATACCAGCAAGTCATTGCACTTAAAAAACAGTAAGTACCATTCAAACTTAGCTCAGAAATTCTTAAAAGGGACTTTCTTGTTAAAAAGAAAACACTTTTCCTGACACAGCATGACAGCTTATATGTATGGGCAGGCTCAGCCTCCTGCCCTATATCAGGACCGGTTATACTATATAAGTAAGTCTCCTACCTGCATGCAGCGTTTTCTCTTTTTTCCTCACTGCTACAGCCAGCTATGCTACTGCTGAACGCAGGATTTTTATTTTTCCCTCACCTTGCCGGACACTTCTGGCCAAGCCGCATAGGTTCAAGCCTCTCCTGTCGAAGTTCCCCCCGGTATGGGCAGATACGAACGCTTATACAGGGGGAGACTTCCCCCCTCAGGATCCAGGAAAGAGGGGGTGCAGGCATCTGGTCTAGGAGAGCCATCTGAAAACATCAGCAAACAAACGTGTAAGGGCTGCCCATTCTCAAAATGGTGGCAGCACTACTTCCGAGACAGGAACAACCTTACATAGCACCAGCAGCCTCCCCGGGTGGAGCAAGATGGTGGAAACGCCATTTCCAGTGGGCAGAACAGCATAGCAAGTCTCAAGAAACGACTTCCGCATGGAGCAAGATGGCAACCGAGGCACTTCCGGTCGTGAAAAGGACGCGATTGGAGGCTCAGAAAGCCGCAGGAGGAGACCCACCCACTCCCAGCAGTTAAATTACAGAGGAAGAGGAAGTGCAGTGCGCAGCAAATGAAAGCACAAGTGCACCAGCGTGAACCTGTCGGGCGCTACAGGAATCGAGCCTGGGAGACAGGTAGGAGACATACAAAGTCAAAGATTTTCAGTATCAATGTTGTGACATATGACTGAGACAGCACTATCTGTACATTTTAGATGCAAGATAAGCTCTCCTAGAGACCAGCCATGTATTCTAAGGTGAGGGCAGGTAGGTATATGTGTCTATATGACATCCTAAAAAGGAGTGCATAAACTGACAGGCTGTAATCTGTTTCAGCCCTCATCAGCTGCAACACACCTCCAAGAGCAAGGAGATGCAACAGCACCATTGCTCAAGCTCTGAGAGGTCGGCTACACACTCTAAAGCCCTCCAACAGAGCCGGCACAGGATAGAATACACACAGCAGGAAGAGGAACCCAGAGATAATCTCTGTATGGGATGTGGGCAAAGGGCCCTTACAGGAAAAATGCTGTGTAAAACCTGCCTGCTAGAAGCAGCAATGGATAAAGAGGCCAAGAAGGCTAATATGGTCCGGATGATCAGACAGATGGTCAAGGAGTCACTACAGGACTTGACAGCCACGACTAGTCAACCTAGGGGGACTAGCGAGGGCCTAACCACGGCCCAAAGAATAAGAGAACCATCCCCAGGGTCTAGTTCTGGAGAGGAATCCCAGCAAGAAGACAGCAGTGTAGGGTTCAGATATTCCTCAGTACAACCTCTAGTGAAGGCGGTTAGAGAGGCACTCAAGTGGGAGGAAGAAGTGGTACAGCTTACTAAAGCAAGAAAGTATTATCCCCAATTAAAGAAAACAATACTCTCATTTCCTCTTATAGAAGAGGTGAAAGATGTCATTCAAGAAGAGTGGGAAAAAGTAGACAGAAAGTTGTCACCATTCAACAGATTTAACAGAATGTACCCATTCAAGACAGAAGATATGCACTCGTTAAAGACACCACTTCTTGTGGATGCGGCAGTCATGAGGCTTGCCTGCCACATAACCCTCCCCATGGACGATGCAGTATCCTTTAGAGAACCTCTAGATAGGAGGATGGATGCAGACATGAAAACAGCCTACACAGCAGCAGGCAACGCATGTAGACGAGTGTTGCCACTTACATCTCTGGCCAAAGCCATTAGCTCGTAGGCAGAAAGGATAGAGGCAGATCTGCAGTCAGGTGCAGACATAGCAACACCCCTCAAGCTACTAAGCAACATCAAACATTCGGGAGACTTTGTGGGTGAAGCAGCGATTGATTCTTTACGCTGCTCAGTAAGGGCCATAATGGCGAGGAGAGCGCTATGGCTCAAGCCATGGACAGTGGATATCTCATCAAAAATTAATTGGTGTCATATCCCATTCGACGGAACTGCCCTGTTTGAGAATAAAATGGAAACAGCAATTTCAAAAGTAACTGGAAGCAAATCAAGTATGCTCCCACAGGATGTGAAGCCAAAGCAGAGACGATTCATGGGAAGAAAGCAGTATCCAAATAAAGAAAGAGACTTTAGGCCTTTTAGGCTTCTCAAAAAATATAGAAAAAGTGGGAAAACACCCCAAACAACGATGGCTCGGATGCCAAAGACAGGGACGGCTTCTGCAAAACAGAAACCCTTTTGAAAATGTCTCCGTCCAGATAGGGGCAGTGGGTGCCAGGCTACGCAGATACACCCATGTCTGGACGGAGCAAGTCAAGGAACCCTGGGTCACAGACGTGGTCCAGTCAGGACATTGTTGGAAATTTCTATCCCTTCCCATAATCCCCCATTTTTCTCCCACATGGTTACTACATGACCAGCAAAACGTGCGGGTGATATTCAAATACATACAAACGCTGCTACAGAAGGGCGCGATAGAACCAGTACCAATACAAGAGCAAATGCATTCACCACTTTTATTCATTCAGAAAAAACAGGCGACTTAACACCATCCCAGATCTAAGAGACCTGAACAAGACAATATCAGTTCAGAGCTTCAGAATGGAATCCTTGCAATCAGTGACACAGGCCCTCACAAAGGGCGATTGGATGTTGTCTCTCGACCTGAAGAATGCATACTTGCACGTTCCGGTGCATTCGCATTTTTACAAATATCTGTGCTTTGCAGTGTCAAATCAGCATTTCCAGTTTGTGTGATTACCATTTGGCCTGTCAACCTCGCCCAGAACTTTCTCCAAGTAATAGCCAGTTTACGCAGACAAGGCCTACAAGCCTTTCATTATTTAGACGACAGCCTGCTGGTAGCAAGAAGTCTGCAGGTCTTGTTAGATTATCGACAAATACTAATAAACACGTTACAAGAGTTTGGCTGGCTCATCAATTGGGGAAAAAGCCAGTTGGAACCTACACAGAGGCTACTGTTTTTGGGTGCGACCCTCGAAACCCACAGAAACACAATAGAACTCTCGAAGGAGAAGATGGCAACATTGGTTTTCAATGTGATAGAGCTGAGCCCTCTGTGCACTAAAAGCATTTCACACACAGATTCAAGGGACAAACGTACTCATCCAGATGGACAACAGGGCGGCAGTGACTTATGTGAGGAGACAAGGCGGGACGCAAATTCGGTCGCTACTGACCAAAGTAACACCGATTATGGATTGGGCGCAACAAAACCTAACCCACCTTTCAGCGGTCTACAGCCCAGCCCCACAGAACTTTGTCGCGGACACCCTGAGCAGGAAATCCCTAGACCCCAACGAGTGGTCCCTGAACCAGTCGGTCTTCCACTGGATATGCAGACAGTGGGGATACCCAGACCTGAATCTAATGGCAACCGCAGTCAATACGAAGTGCAGGCGTTTTCTGTCCAGAGCAAGGTTCCAGGAAGCGGAAGTAGCAGATGCTCTCAACGCAAGATGGGAGTGCAGACTAGCATATGTCTTTCCTCCAATTGCACTAATCTTCAGGCTACTCGACAGGATAAGAACACACTCAGGAGTGGTAATAGCAATAATCCCAATATGGTCACGCAGACCGTGGTTCCCATTACTGCAGTCTTTGGTGGTGGAACCACCAATGCCCCTTCCGAACATACCGAACCTACTACAGCAGGGTCAGGTGGTACATGCAGACCCAGGAGTTCTACACTTAGCAGTCTGGAGGCTGAGGGGAGAAGGTTAAAAGAAGCAGGGTATTCAGCAGCAGTGGTAAAAACACTGTTAAAAGCAAGAGCGCCCACCACTAACCAGACCTACTCGAGGATCTGGGAAAAGTTCAAATCCTTTGCAGAAACCCAGGAGTTTGATCCCCGGAACCGCAAGTACTGAACTTCCTTCAAATGTGTCTAGATAAAGGATTCAGTGTTAACACACTGAGGGTACAAATTTCAGCCCTGACAGCGTTAACAGGAGTTAAGTGGGCCTCACTGTGTCTAATCCGTCAGTTCTTAAAGGCATGTGCGAGAATTCGTCCCGCAGAACGATATGTTCCACCATGGGATCTCCAAATAGCATTGGATTTACTATCACAAGCCCCCTTCGGGGGAGGGCAGACTACATCATTATGGAACGTCTCCTCAAAAGCAGTATTTCTCACGGCAATAACCTCAGGAAGGAGGGTGTCAGACATAAAAGCCTTAGGCTACAAACCACCATACTGCTGCCACCTGGCAGACGGAGTAGTATTACAAACCCTTCCACATTACAGGCCTAAAATCAATACCCCATTCCATCAAAATCAGGAAATAGTACTCCCAATATTACTGACGGAAGCATCAGAAGCACCGCACAGTCTGGATGTCGGGTCCATCTTAAAAATCTACATAGAGATGACAGCATCCTTTAGAAAAACAGAAAATCTGTTTGTCATTCCAGAAGGCAGTAGAAAAGGGCTGGCACCGTCCAGTCCACAAGGACACTGGCATCGTGGCTAGTTAAGGTCATACGGAGAGCTTATACTGCAAAGAATATGGAACCTCCAGCGGGGCTTAGGGCTCACTCCACCCAGGGGATGGTGGCATCATGGGCGGATTTCCTAAACTAATCTGTAGAGCCGCAACATGGGCGACCTTCAATATGTTCTTGAGCCACTATAAAGTGGACCCCGCTGCCTTAACGACAGTGCAGTTTGGCCATTTGGTTTTGGAGGGAACGATATAAGCAAAATTATATATATATGCATATATAAGCAGATAAAAAAAAAAAAAATATATATATATATATATATATATATATATATATATATATATATATATATATATATTGTTTTATATATATATATATATATATATATAAATAATACAGCATTACCCATCCGTCTTGTCTGGTGATTTGGTACATCCCATATGTATATGCTGTCATGCTGTGTCAGGAAAGCATGACAGCATATAGGTCCCTCCCGAAAAGGCTTTGCCATGATACTAAGTTACGAGAATGCTGCATGCAGGGAGGAGACTTACTTATATAGTATAACCGGTCCTGAGTGATATAGGGAAAGGGGCGGAGCCTACCCATACATGTGTAGCAATTACCCCCGAAGGAGCTGCTGATATTGATCGGACCTGTTCTCTGATCTTTTACACTCCTTCTAGATCTGTTTCAATCCCCTGGACACAGCTGTAGTGCAGTGTTGTAAAGATGCTAATACAAATTATAGTTCAATATATATATATTACAATTATATATATCTTTACCTGGGTGTTTGGTGCTCCACCTACAGGAGAAAAACAACACTGCACACAAGAACTTGTGGTTAACCAGAATAACTTCTTTTACTGAAGTGATATTAAAAGTAATTACAGCAACTATGCGGTCACACAAACGTAGTGTGAAAGCACAGTGGATATTCACAACAATCTTGTACACAAATATATGCTTATATATAAAATTTTCTTGAATAAATCCCCTGTTAGTGTGTCTCCAGGTGGGACCAGTGTTCAAAGTGAAATTGTCTTAACCCTGGACACCTTCCCACCTCCAGCACACTGTAGCAGGCGCAAAGACACAGGAATATAACTGCCCCACAATGCAAACACTAGGGAGCTCCCCCTACTTTGACAGTACAGTCACTCTCTTTTATGACTAAATGTGGAGCCCCGCAATGAAAGAAATAGTCCCGTCGTCTTCAATCTTCTGCTAGCTAAGAAAACAATACTTGTAATCCACAGGGTTTCCCTTTGGCCAAATGCTCAGTGCAAGGTTGTGCACAAAAGTAATTAGAATCAGGCAAATGAATTGGATACTCTTACTTGAAAGGAACAAACATCCAGCATCAATTCCTGTATGTTGAAATCTGATTGTAAATCTGTGCAAATGTGATTTTCCCAATTGAATTGTTCAGTGGGACTATCAGTCCCAGCAACACTCTGTAATAACTCTGAATGTGTGTAGTGTGGAACAAACTTCTGGGCGTTAGCCCTCTCACTGCACGGGATCCAGTCAGATGGGTGTCTCCACTCCGCAAGTTCTCAGTCTGTATGGAGTTGCAATCTTGCTGTTGCACTGTTCCGCTTATCGATGACCGGGAGTCCTCGGTTACCTCCCTCACGGAACTCCAGAACGATCACTTCTGCTGCTCCAGCACACTGTGATCAATGGCAGGATTACTGGCTGCTGTTCCACTTCTTCACAGGATAGGCCACAACCCTGTGGGACACACACACCCACAGAGTCCTGCTGCCAGCCACGCGTCCCAGGAACAAGAGAACTAAGATGGCTGCCCCCAGCCTTTTTATAGTCTCCCCACAATGCAGTTCTTCACCCTGAGATTTGTGGGTAGGTCAAGTTAATGTCCAGATGTACACAAACAAAACACTTCCATGTCAAACTTCTGAATAATAAAGGACATATAATTGTGCTGTAATTATATATTTTGACTGCTAGGTGGTGCATATACCAACTTATTAACCTTACAGCATTGCAAACATTTAAAAACAAATATTGTGAGCGCTATATACTCCCCCTGCTTTGAGTCTTTGGTCCCCAAAGATATGCAAGACCCTGCTTCTGTTACACATTTTGGCCTCTAAGCAAGCGCACAAAACCGACAGAGGAGCTTCCCACCAATTCTCAGGTGTTGGGAAGCTATTCTGTGTACCCACAACTGTCACCTCAATATCAGATACAGATGTGCCAAGGGGTGAAATGGGGCTCTCTCCTTCTAAATTGACAGAGGGAGAATTAAACTCTTTGACATTCCTTTTACTGGTAAATTCAGCTACTTCAGAACACTCGCCCAGTGTATGATATGTTAGTCTTTTCGGTGGGTGAATGTCCCTCTTTCCTCTTTGTTTTTTTGGTGGGTCCACTACTTCTGGGCAGACACTATTTTCTTCTATTACAGTCCTCTGTTTCTCAAAGTCAGTGGGAGACAAACATTCTTTAGAATGCTCAGACAAACTCTGGAGCTTCTGGCCTAAGGGCCTCACTATCCTCTCTGTTTGTCTGGAATGAAACACTCCTTTCAACATCTGATGTATCAGGTGACCATAACCAGCTGATGTCCATGTCTTCCTCCACATTATCCTCAGTTATCAAGGATCCAGGCTGGGACCAAGTTACAGGCCGACGTACCGTCGTGGATGTAGATGACAACTCCTCCTCTGGGATTATCCTGACTGCTTCAGTGAGGGGTAAGAGGTGATTCCGATGCCAAGTCTTAACTGGTCCAGCACTTCCTTCCGCTTTAATTTCAAATACTGGGAGCCTGGAAGTTGTCTACATACAACGTATGGCTGCGACCTCCAGCAATTAGCCAGCTTGTATTTCCCTGGAATACCTAGGTTTCTTAATAAGACTCGGTCACCAGGTTGCAGATCTTGAATCCTTCCTTTGAGGTCAAAGTTCCTCTTATTTCTACTCCCTCTGCTTTTGGACATAGCCCGAGCCTTCTCATAAGCAATCTTCAGACTCCTGCGCAACCTATTGGCGTACCCTCGATGAGAGGTCTCTGAAGTGTGGTCCAGAGAAGTTCCTAAAGCCAAGTCAACTGGTAGCCTTGCCTCTCGTCCAATCATCAACCGATAGGGTGAATATCCTGTGACATCACTCTTAGTGCTATTATACGCATGTACCAGGGCAGTAATGTGCTTGCTCCAATTGGGTTTTTGTTCAGCGGTTAGAGTCCCCAGCATATTGAGAAGGGTTCTGTTAAACCTCTCCAGCTGAGGATCTCCTTGTGGGTGAAAAAGGGGTAGTTCTAGACTTCTGAATTCCCAATAGATCCAACAACCTCCTGATGAGCGTACTCTCAAAGTCTCTGCCCTGATCTGAGTGGATCCTCTGTGGTAAGCCATAATGGATAAAGAATTTTTCCACTAGTGTCTCCGCCACTGTGACTGCCTTTTGATCCTTAGTGGAGAAGCCCTAAGCATACCTGGTAAAATGGTCAGTGACTACCAAGATATTTCCTTGTCCACTCAAGTCGGATTCTAGACACAGGAAATCTATACAGACTAAATCCATTGGACCCTGGCTTGACAGATGACCCATTGGAGCAGCTTGCTGAGGCAAAGTCTTTCTCTGTATACACCTATGGCAGGAGTGACAGTAACTCTCCACTTCTGTCCTCATGTAAGGCCAATAGAATCTGTCTCTTATTAGTTGAAGAGTTCTTTCTGATCCCAGATGGCCATGATGATCATGCAGAGCAATTAGCACTTTCTCCCTATGTTTCTCTGGCAGAAACAGTTGCCATTTCTCCTCAAGATATTCAGAGGGGCCCCTTCGGTAGACCACCCCTTGTTATAATTGCAACCGACTCCACTCCTTATGCAGTAAATGACCTTCCCTTCGAGTGCTCTTGAGAAGTAGGTCAGGGCACTGACTCTCCAAAGCCTCCAGTACCAATCTGCAGAGTGGATCTTCCTGTTGGTCTCTCCGAAGGTCTTTCCTCGATAACTTAGGTAAACCTTCCTCTGCAATCTGAGAGACATTACAGTAACACATGGGTACCCCTGCTGTAGTCACTCCAACCTCTTCAGCTCTGCCTCCACCCTTCTCCTGCTGCTCCGCTCCTTCACAAAGGGCCCTTACCCCTTCTGGGGCAAGCTGAGTCCAATCTTCTTGAGGGCTCAGGTGACAGTGGGGTCTTCTGGACAGCGCATCTGCATCTCTATTACCCACCCCTGGTCTGTACTTTAGGCTGAAGGTAAATGCTGAAAGGGCAGCCAACCACCTGTGGCCTGTGGCATCCAACTTTGCAGTGGTAAGTAAATATGTGAGGGGGTTGTTGTCTGTTTTGACCACAAATTCCGCACCATACAAGTAGTCTCTTAGCTTGTCCACCACCTCCCACTTCAAGGCCAGAAATTCTAGTTTGTGAGTGGGGTAGTCCTTCTCAGCAGGGGCTAGACTTCTCCTCACATAAGCAATGGGCCTTAAGTGCCCATCATGCTCCTGGTAAAGCACCCCACCGAGCCCATCTCACCTGGCATCCACATGCAGTTCATAGGGCTTGGCAGGATCCGAATAAGCTAAAACCGGAGCAGTGGTAAGGCTCCACTTCAACTGTCTGAATGTCTCTTCGCATTGTGGAGTCCATTGATCCTGAATAGACTCCTTCTTCATCCTGGGCCCTTCTTTCCGCTTCCCAAGTTTATCTGAACCGACATCAGACTCTTCTTGGTTCTTCAATAGTTCCGTAAGGGGGGTGAGCTATTTTTGCAAACCCCTCCACAAATCTCCGATAGTAGGAGCAGAAACCCAAAAATGACCTGAGCTCGGTCACATTTGTGGGCCTGGGCCAAGAGGTAACGGCTTCTAATTTTTTAGGGTCGGTTGCCACTCCTTCTTTAGATACTATGTGTCCTAAATAGTTCACTGAGGGCTGATAGAACTGACACTTTTCCATTGAAAGCTTCAGGCCTTCATCATGTAGTCTCCTCAGGACTTTTTCCAGTCGCTCTTCGTGCTCCTCGAGTGTTCGGCCAAACACTTTGCTATCATCCAGATAAACTAGCACTTCAATCAAGTTCATGTCACCTACCGTCTTCTCCATTAACCGCTGAAAAGTGGCCGGGGCCCCAGACAGGCCTTGTGGCATCCGGTTGAATTCATAGAACCCCACGGGGGTGATGAAGGCAGTCTTTTCTCTATCTTCAGGACTCTTGGGGATCTGATAATAGCCACTCTTCAAGTCTAACACACTGAACCACTTCGCCCCCGAAAGGCTCTGTAAGGCATCTTCTATACGAGGGGTAGTGTATTGATCAGGAATGGTCCGACGGTTCAGTGTCCTATAGTCGATACACAGCCGTAACGACCCATTCTTTTTCCTCACTACCACTATCGGGGAAGCGTATGGACTCCTGGATTCCCTAATGATCCCAGTCCTTTTCAGCTCAGCCAGCTGCTCTAGAAGGTCCTCAAGATCTCCCAATGGGATTCTCCTGACCCTTTCTCAAAAAGGTTTGTCTTCCTCCAGTCCGATCCTGTGTGCCGTGCTCTTGGCATACCCCACATCAAACTCACTTCTTGAAAAAGCCTCTCTCCATCTCATGAGCTGGGCTTTGGCCCTCTCCAACCAAGCTGGGGGAAGAGAGGTGTTTATCGGATAGAAGTCTTCTAGGGGAATCTCCCCCTCTGGTTCTCTTTCAATATCAAATGGCGAGACCGGGGTCACTTGATTTGCCTTTCCAAGCAGCATCCTTGCTGGTATCTTCACAGGCAAAGCTGTCTTGTTTCGAACATTGACTGAGACCCTCCCTCTGCTTCTCTTGAGTGCCTTGGTTGATAACACTTTTGGGATTATTTCTAGACCGATATCTTCTTCTTGAGTGTCTGTCTCCAAGACAATAAAAGGACCAGGGTGTCTCCAGCTCAACTTGACAGAAGCTTTCAAACAAATCACTTCACCCGGTAGTAGCAGTTCTTCACCTCGGTCTAAACATCAAATCTTTCCCACTCCTTCAGCTGGGGCCTTCTGCTCGTGTGCTATATTCTTGTACACTTGGGTTAACATGGGGTGTACCTTCATGGTCGGGGTACTTTCCTTCCGCACAAGCGGTGTCAGGAGCCTTCTGACCAGATCAGTATTTGTTCCGATGATAAGGGAGCTTCTGTGAGCCCCTGGGGGGCGAGGACACACTACTGCCTTTCCAGCCACACTCGGGTCAAAGGTGAGTTTGATAGGGATATACCCTTCGTAAGGGAAGTTCTGGGTACCCAGGCCCCATATCTCCAATTCTTCTAATTTTTGCAGGGGCAAATATTTGAGATGCTTCTCATAAAAATCTTTGTATAATAAGGTCACCTGGGCTCCAGTATCCAGAAGTGCTTTGGCATAGATTCCTTCCACCTGGATTGGGATGATCGGGGAGGGTCCTACTAACTTGGGAGGGAATCCACAACGAGTGTTTGGCTTACTCTGCTTGTTAGTGCGTATCTTGATTCCTCGTTTCCATGGGCGTTTACCCAACTTCGTTCTCTCTCTTGTCCTTAGAACTTGGCTTGGCGTGTCTGGGTTTTGTTGGAGTTGGCGGCTGTTACAGGGCACCCAGTTGACTCCTTCACTGGGGCCCTTTGAAGTTTTCCGCTGGCTGTTGGCGTCTCACTGCTGCCCTTGGGCTTGGGCACACTCTCCTCTAGTGTCCAGCCCCTCCACAGTTGAAACAGAGCCCAGATTTCCTCTCAAGGGTAGAGTCTGACACATTTTCAGGTTTTCTAGCCCCTCCGCCAGGCGGAGTAAGGGATTTTTCGGTCAACAGAGCCATCATCTCCATTAACTGTGCCACCTGAGTCTTCAGGAGCTCGATCTGAGGATCATCATCCATTATACTAACCGTTCTGACTCCAACAGCTTGTTTCACCGCTTGAGTCTTTTCCTTCTTCCTTTCCAGGATAGCTTCTTCTTCCCGCACGATCCGAATCAGGTCGGGATATTTCAATATGCCTACATCTTGACGAGTTCTTAACTGGAGCGTGATGGGGTCCAAAGGCTGGGCACCCCTTAAAACTTGTTTGGCTCGAATTTCATCCACCTCACGAGGACCTAGCCCCTTCTTCAACAAGATCTGGTGAATGACCTTGTCCAACCGTCTCATATATTCTGACAGTTTCTCCCCTGCTTCTTGATAGGTGTGTTCCAGTTGGTAAATCAGGTCTGAGACTTTTTCAGTACATCCAAACATGTCTTGCAGGATATCTAGGTAGTCTTGGGCTACACAGTTCTGTTTGCTGAGTTTCATTGGATAGCTTCTGAAGCAGGCCCTTTCAAACTTTCAGTAATCCGCTGCTTTTTTTGCATTTCAGGGATGTCCCACTCATCCAAAGCTTGCGTGGTCTGCTCTAACCATTCTTTGAAGGCGTCCTCCTCTGGGGGTACAGGCCGTCGACCCGAGAAAATTCCCAGTTTTCGATGTCCAGTCCCTGAGCATGTTGGGTTTCCTTTTTGGCATTGAGACACAAAGTTCCCCAGAACTGTGAAAAGTTCTGATTCAATTGCAGCCGGAACTGACTGTGAGGGAACCTTAACTTTAGCTGATCTCATCTGTGGGAGGGTGGTAGGACTCTCCCCCTGTCCCTCTGGTTGTGTTAAATAAAATCTTGTCTTATCAGTCAGTTTAACACTTGTACCCTTGAACTTTTCTGGAACTCCCTTTCTCCATTCTAATAATGCGTAAGTGCGGAATGTCTCATGGTCCAGTCTGACTGCGACCACCTTGGCTCTTTGCTCTGGGGACAGTGTCTTTACCACTCGGTTAATGTGTTCTTTCTCCCAGACATCTCCCCAGAGCTCCATTGCCACGCTTGCTTCTGAGTGGATGCCTTCCGCCTCACACCACTGCGCCACAGTGGGGGGATCCATTCTATGATTCCTAAGAGGGTGCTTGACTTCAGAGAGACAGTTATCCTGGACGAGCCCCCACATGTAGCAATTACCCCCGACGGAGCTGCTGATATTGATCAGGCCTGTTCTCTGATCTTTTACACCCCTTCTAGATCTGTTTCAATCCCCTTGACACAGCTGTAGTGCAGTGTTGTAAAGATGCTAATACAAATTATAGTTCAATATATATATATATATTACAATTAGATATATCTTTACCTGGGTGTTTAGTGCTCCACCTACAGGAGAAAAACAACACTGCACACAAGAACTTGTGGTTAACCAGAATTACTTCTTTTACTGAAGTGATATTAAAAGTAATTACAGCAACTATGCGGTCACACAAACGTAGTGTGAAAGCACAGTGGATATTCACAACAATCTTGTACACAAATATATGCTTATATATATAATTTTCTTGAATAAATCCCCTATTAGTGTGTCTCCAGGTGGGACCAGTGTTCAAAGTGAAATTGTCTTAACCCTGGACACCTTCCCACTTCCAGCACACTATAGCAGGCGCAAAGACACAGGAATATAACTGCCCCACAATGCAAACACTAGGGAGCCCCCCCTACTTTGACAGTAAAGTCACTCTCTTTTATGACTAAATGCGGAGCCCCGCAATGAAAGAAATAGTCCCGTCGTCTTCAATCTTCTGCTAGCTAAGAAAACAATACTTGTAATCCACAGGGTTTCCCTTTGGCCAAATGCTCGGTGCAAGGTGGTGCACAAAAGTAATTAGAATCAGGCAAATGAATTGGATACTCTTACTTGAAAGGAACAAACATCCAGCATCAATTCCTGTATGTTGAAATCTGATTGTAAATCTGTGCAAATGTGATTTTCCCAATTGAATTGTTCAGTGGGACTATCAGTCCCAGCAACACTCTGTAATAACTCTGAATGTGTGTAGTGTGGAACAAACTTCTGGGCGTTAGCCCTCTCACCGCACGGGATCCAGTCAGATGGGTGTCTCCACTCCGCAAGTTCTCAGTCTGTATGGAGTTGCAATCTTGCTGTTGCACTGTTCCGCTTATCGATGACCGAGAGTCCTCGGTTACCTCCCTCACGGATCTCCAGAACGATCACTTCTGCTGCTCCAGCACACTGTGATCAATGGCAGAATCGCTGGCTGCTGTTCCACTTCTTCACAGGATAGGCCGCAACCCTGCGGGACACACACACCCACAGAGTCCTGCTGCCAGCCACGCATCCCAGGAACAAGAGACCTAAGATGGCTGCCCCCAGCCTTTTTATAGTCTCCCCACAATGCAGTTCTTCACCCTGAGATTTGTGGGTAGGTCAAGTTAATGTCCAGATGTACACAAACAAAACACTTCCATGTCTAACTTCTGAATAATAAAGGACATATAATTGTGCTGTAATTATATATTTTGACTGCTAGGTGGCGCATATACCAACTTATTAACCTTACAGCATTGCAAATATTTAAAGACAAATATTGTCAGCGCTACACATGTATACTGTCATGCTTTGGATCAGGAAAGGAAAATTACCGTTAGGTAAGTATAAAATTTTCCCCTATTTGCCTCTTTATCCAAATGCTAGGTATTCCTTTCAGTATATGTTTTCTCATTAACAATGACAGATACTTTAGCCTGCAGTCCTTTACATCTTCAGAGCTGAAATGTATCTTTCATCTAATATATTTACAGAAGTCATATAAGTGACTGAAGCAGATGAAATACTACATTTCACCTGCAGTTAAACAGTGAACCCTGAATTGCAAAGATTATTGTTATGTTGGGGTAACAGAAATGTTCATGTTTAAGGATCAGACTGTTTTGCACTTTATAACACTTTAGGAGCATATTCACATTGCAAAACAAATTTTTGCTTAACTTAGTGAAGGAAAAAAAGTCAAGTGAAAAATCACTCAGCGAAGAATACCCAATCATATGAAAGGAAAATTAAAAACATAATTTTTGCTTGCATGCGATTGGAAGATTGAAGTTAGCAAAGAATCATGTCATTCACTAAGCCTATACTCCTTTATTTAATCAACTCCATTATGCAAATGTTTTGCAATGCCTGCTTTGCACTATAAGATTTTGCCCTTCAAAAACCATCACTGGCTGTGGACACAAGCTTTTCAAGTGATGTATTTGTCTGCTGAACAAAGCAGCCTAGAACATTATAAATAAATGGTGGTTTTATAGGATTGGGGGATAAATTAAGGCTGGGTTCACACCTATGCGAATTGGAAGCGGGTTTTGCCGCATCCAATTTGCATGTTAGGAGATTGTGATCGGGTCTCTATGGAGCCGGTTCACATATCTCCGCTGAGGCTCCGGTGCAAATTTACACAGGGGTCCTGTGCATTTTTTGGTCTGTTTCAAATCCGAATTAGCCCAAAAATTTGGGCTGAAATTGGACTTAAAACAGTGAACAGGCATGCAACAGACCCCTGCTGTGAGCCGCATGCGGCAATAGTGTGAACCCGGCCTAAAGGTCAACTTGACATTTCTCAAATGATTTATTAAAATTTCACCAGAATTCTAAACTTAATTTTGCTGTTTTTACTCTACCCTGGTGCCCTGTTAATTTAAATTCATTAACTGGTTACCATAGAGAAAGGGAAGGAATGAAATGAAAAACAGTCAGACATGTCCATTTTAGGGAAATCTCATTGGCAACAGGTTGGTGAAGGTAAAGCCTGCATATGACTTTGTTTTTCATAGTACAGACAGAGTTGTATGTCATAGCAAACATGCATATATTGTAAGGAAACAAGAAGTTGAGTTGCAAAAGTAAAATGAGAAAAAATATATGTTATATTGTCTAAGCTTTTTCACTGACCCTACTCATATTTTTTGCTCTGCGAAATACAGGAATCCTGATCTCCTGATTTTATTGGCCATTGGAGGATGGAATTTTGGAGTCCAGAAGTAAGATGAAAAGTTAACTCTAGTAACTGTTAGTGTTCAGAGTGAAGAAATCCTAAAAGGTGGATAAAATATATGCTTGTTTAACAATTATTTTTAGGTTTACCGCAATGGCTTCCTCTGCCACAAATCGACAGATATTCATTGAATCAGTTATTGATCATCTTAGAAAGTTTGGTTTTGATGGTTTGGATCTAGATTGGGAATATCCAGGCTCTGAAGAAAGAGGTAGTCCCCCAGAAGACAAACAGCGCTTCACAGTTTTGATAGAGGTATGCAACTAAATTACGTTATTGGCAAGAAGGTTTATTCCTTCTGTTGCCGAAATTTATTTTCGGTTTTCACATTCATGCTAAATTGAGATTGTTTACATGAATAATTGAAGGGTGCTACAGATTGATGTACTGCTAACAGCATTAGGCTACAATTTTAATTATTGGCCTGTAGCACAGAAGAATACAAACTTCAAAACAGGTTGCAACAATTATGCTGTTCCAATTTTAACTTGAGACATTTACACAGAGAGTAATAAAAACCTGACAGTTTAATCCCTATATAAACAAGAAAAATAACTGTATTTTGTTTAGAAATGTTTCAGGATCAGATCAGATCAGGATCAGAAATCAGGATAAAAAATAATCACTTTCTGTCAAGACAATACAAACCTATCATGGTTCTAATGCTTTGAAAACTTTTTAAAGTTTCGGGTAGTAGAAGTTCTAGTGATAGGGATAATCTACACCTTATAAACAGCTACAGGAGCTATAGGATTTTTTAGTATAAAATAAGCCCCACACCAAACAGTACCAGCAAAGGATTTCTAGTTGCTGCTGCAAACAGGTCAATATTCAATAACAACTTAGCAGGAATACTGTTTTTTTTCTGTGAATTTTATGTATGAATAATTCTATAGAAATGTGAAAAACGAATTGTATTAGTTTATATATTATTTATATTATTCCTTTTGATTTAGATAAGGGCACACAGTGTATAGCCTGATGGCCAACATTGGTCTCTATGATAATATTAACATTTATGTATTTTGTTTAACCCACCAAACCATACAACATCATTGCTTCCTATCTCTTCATCTGTTTTCTTAGCACTATCTGTACGCTGCAGTGGCTGTTACTAGAGAGTGAAAGGCAGGGTAAGATAGCTGGAGAATAGTGCTACAGGGGAACTTCTGTAAGACCAAGGACAGCTCCAATGGCTGTAGGCTGACATAAACATATACTTAAGAACATTAAAAAGAATGAACTATTTAGAAAAGTAAAGGCTTGTATGACCGAAAGAGTCTTCTGACACAGGGGTCTCAGAACTTTGCAATATGAGGGCCAAATAGTATATTTTACAAATGTTTAGGGGGCGGTGAAAATCAGTTATAAACTAATGAAAACATTTAAATGAATGAATGAGCTTTACTTTGAGTTTTTTTGTGATTAGCTTGATATGATTTAGAACAACAGAGAAATAACTTCTGTAAGGCTTGGTTCACATATAAATCGCACGGCACGTTCCAGTTTGATTCACATGCGGTTCAGTGTGGTGCGATATGAGCCCATTCATTTTGAATGAGCTCAAATTTCACTGCATCTCACCAAAAGTAGTGCATGCACTAGTAGTGCATGCACTACTTTTAGAAACTCTTTGCATCCTGATTGTATGGTACATTTATACCATGCGATCCGGTAAAGGTAAATGTTCTATGTTTTTGACCTGCATTTGGGGTGTCATTAACCTAACATTGACACTGCAGATCGCAATTGCAGTGCATTTTCAACACAGTGTAGGAAACGCACAGGGATCATGGGTTTCCCACACCGTGTTCTAGCGTGAACCTAGCCTTAAGCAAATCAGAGAAGTTCCAAATAACCTTAAGCCATTAACAGTGAGTTATGAAACAAAAATACATTCATTCTGCACTTATATCATCAGAGTTTCCTTTAAATCACATATATCCCCTTAAATCAGGGTACATCTTTATGCCAAATTCCCCCGTCAGAGCCTCCCTTACATCAGAATCCTACATTACATCAGTGTCACCTTACATCAGAGTCCCCCCTTACAACAGTGTCCTTATCAAAGTCCCTTTTACATTTGGGCCCAATCAGAGTCCCTCTTACATCAGAGACCAAATCAAAGTCCGACCTTACATCAGAGTTGCCCTTAAATCAGGGGGCTGGATAAAATCTTGTAGCGGGCTGCATGTGGCCCACTGGCCATAGTTTGAGGATAAGTGGAGAGTGGTGGATGAAGGGCGCGTGATCAAGCTTACATCAAAACATATAAAATTTATTTCGGAGGAAATAAAGAGCAAATAAAAGCAGTTGAATAATACCAATACTACGTATCATGCAAACAGGTGACAAAATATAAAAAACATGAAAAATTAAAAATGGGTTAGGAATATCATGAGCCCATGTTGAGGCAAGTATTTGGTATTCAGCCAACTCTAAATATTTGCCTCAACATGGGCTCATGATATTCCTAACCCATTTTTAATTTTTCATGTTTTTTATATTTTGTCACCTGTTTGCATGATACGTAGTATTGGTATTATTCAACTGCTTTTATTTGCTCTTTATTTCCTCCGAAATAAATTTTATATGTTTTGATGTAAGCTTGATCACGCGCCCTTCATCCACCACTCTCCACTTAGCCTTACCTGACCACCCCGGGGTCACTCTCTGGGCAGCGGGACAAGCAATACCATCTTTTCAAGCTGTGCTACAGTTTACAATACTACCCTTTTCAAAACCAAATCAGACCCTCACAAGCGCAGGAGTAATTTTTCCTCATCCACAATCCATAGTTTGAGGACCCTTGCTATAACACAATGTTGCCAGTGTGCTTATTGGGTAATTTTAATGGAAGAGGCACAGTGGCAGCGGGCAGATGGTGGACATGGGCAAATATCTGGAAAGGTCACATGATTCATGGAGCAAGAGGCAAGCAGTGGCCTGGCAGCGGGGGATGACTAATTCTCAACATAAGTCTCAGGCTGTGTAAGTTAGACCTCCTTCACACCAGTGTGATTTTTCATGCAATTCGACAGTTCCAAATCGAATGACATGTTGCAACCCATTGTCGGCAATGGAACTGTTCATATCACCGCGACACATGTCGCAGCGATTATGAAAAAGGTTCCTGCACTACTTTTTTTGTATTTCATCGCGACTTGCATCGTATTCTGTTAAATGAAGTTGCAAGTGGCAATGAAATCGGCAGTGCAAATCACACTGATCTGCAGCTTTGAAATCACGCTGAAGCAGCTTGATTTCAAAGCCACACCAGTGAGAACCAGGGCTTAATATGCAGTTTGCTCAACAAAATGCCATATCCAACTATTTTTGTTTTCAGTTAAATACTCAAGAATATTTTTAATGTTTTTCCCTTTTTAAAGGAACTGCTTGCTGCATTTGAGAAAGAAGGAGAAGAGACCAAACGTCCACGTCTTCTGATAACAGCTGCTGTTTCTGCTGGAAGGGGGACCATTGATAATGCTTATGAAATTTCTAAAATTGGCATGTAAGTGGAAATAAAGCCCTATCAATGAGAAGTAAAACTTACAGTCCTTTGCTGATAGTTATTTACTGTATGTACCTAGCCTATCTAGCCAAGATATGGTAATAGAAAGAAGAAGAAACTCTTCTTGCAAGAGACCAGAGAGCAAAATGCCTATTAAGATACACTTAAACTTCTCACATAAGAATATGTTATGCATCATTTGTTTGCAAATGCTTTGCCCCGCTGTAATAAACACAAATATTCAATTTTTTTCATCACCTCTGACACTTCTGGGATTGTTGGAGGTAGTGTTGGAGGCTGTGTGTTCTAAACACGCAAAGCTAGTCCCCTACTTGGCATTGATATCAGCCAAGGCCCTGTAGGGCCAAGGAAACCTTGTGTTATCTGCATTGCCAGTGCCTGAAGATTGTGTCAGTCTTTCCTTATTGTTCTTATTTCTAGTTCCACTGGCACCCAGGGCTGATCCTGTTTTGTCCCTCCTGCGATCTCAAAATATACAGTATACTTTTTGTAGAGGCATAATATATTCAATTATTTGATCATGTCATTTAAAAAAACACAATAAAAACAAGTGGAAAAAAGTAATAGAACACTTTTTAATCACATTAGTATGTTTTTAACAACATAGAAAATTACCTTTATTTAATATGTTGAAATCATGAAAACGTTACAGTTCATTACTGTATGTAAACATATCCCCAGATATAAAACTGGAATCATACTGACACTGAAAGTAACATGTCCACAGACAAATATAAAATCAGCATTATACTAACACTGTCAAAAACATGATACAGGTATACAATCAGTACTGTACTGACACTGCCAAAAACATTGAAGGCACCTTTGAGAACAGACTACAGGGCAACAAAAGGATGTATAACCACCCAGATCACCACACCAGATTTACATTAAACATTCATCAGTTAATGAAAGGGCTTGTAATATTATCCCTAAATGTTAGCATACTACTAACTAATTTACTAGACATCATCAGTTTCAATAGCTTTTTACTGCCTTGCATCACAGATTCACAGTGTTACTCACCAATTCCAGCAGGAACAAGGCAGGAGTTGTAGCGTACTGCGACAGACTGATGTTGGTGGGAGTAGGAGTAGAGTGAGGTCAAATCACTGCTCCTGCCCCCAGCCAAAAGTTTTTTCTATACCTGCACTTTGTTAGAACACATAAAAAAATTAAAAATTCTATCCCTGCAAACACCCCCTAATCGGCAGTTCCTGGTGTGGGCTACAGTCCCTATGGACACCACTGGGTAAGCTGGAATATAGTAAATTTTTGTTCTTAGGTTTAGCTATGCTTTAAAAGAGAATGGCATTGCACTTTTTTTGGCTGACTGATATATGGCTCCATTTTTCCAAGGAAGGGAGGAGTGGAGAGACAAGTGAATGCTTCTTTGGGTTAGAGATGGTGGGCATGTCAGTGTGTGCACTATTGCATCTGTTTGGCGACAATAACATAATACAACTGAACATAATAAGCATAATGTCTCTACTCTATTCACAGCATTGTCCTAAGATCATATCAGTCTACCTATTTCACCAATAAAGTGCAATGAGCTCATTCAAAAAAAGATACATTCAGTTAAAGTTCATATAATAAATGTCAATATGTAAAATTATCTGCATGCATCAAAAATATGTATTAAACTGCTTAAAAAATTATTTTGATAGTGCTCCTTATACAAGGTGCTCCAGTGCAACTCCTATTTGCATATATAAAGTGCCTCTGTGCAGCTTATAAGCTTTCTTTGCCTCATATACCACCCCATGTCTTGTAACAATAACCAGATCCCTTTGACTTTATGCTTTTCAGCTACAAAGTCTCCATAGGCTTGTGGATATTACCCCCCCCGGTCTTTTGCAGAAATAAGGCAGCTCCTCCACTCCTCGAGCACTCTCTTTCAACCACTGTGTATCCACTCCTCAGATATCATACAAGGGGACAGAAGGGGACCCCACATAGTATATGTAGCACCCTGATGTTTAGGCAGGGTTGCTATCAAATTTATTTGCCAAGCAACAGTTGCCTTGGCCGATTGTTAGGAGATCAATTGGTTCCTCTCTAAATCTGGACTTGTTGCACCCTTTCTCTTCTGTAACTAGGTGGTGCTATGCTGGTGACACTAGATAAGGGCCTTTGCAAGCTCAGACATGAATAGATGGGTGTTTCAGCTAATGGGCAGGGATTTTTTTTGGTCCCTTGGCTTGCTGGGGGCGCCTATTTATTTGGGTGGAGTCAGGTGATCAGGGTTCTGTGCCGCCCAGATGGCTGTCTGGGTGGACGTGTGTTGTACTGCCCTGGGCCATTAAGGGAGCATCCACTTATTTACCTGGAGATCACTGTGAGTAAACTGAGGCGAATGCCAGAGCAGACTTCTCCCCAGCCGGGGACAGTGAAGAAGTGGGAAAACTTCAGCACGTACCAAGTCAGGGACCCAGCGGGAGAACAGAAGTGAGGCTTGCGGAGCATCAGTGAGTGCCAAGCCAGGGACCTAGCGTGTCAGCGGAGGTGACGCTGGAAGAGTATCTGTGAGCGCCAAGCCAGGGGCCCAGCAGGGAAGTGGGGTGACGCTTGAGGAAGATACTGAGTGCTAGAAGTGGAAGAGCTCAGGGGATCCAGTGGCTATTGAATCTGAAGTTACTGAAAGACTGGGAGTTCGTTGAGTGAAAGCCCACAGTGAGTGACTGTGGAATAAGCAGAGAATTGTTTAAGTTGCCAATAGTTGAATACTACTACCGTTAGTAACTACTACAAGATTGTTGCCATAGGAGACCTATCTATAGGAGTCCTACCTATACAGAAGCATTGTCCGGCTGGAGGCCTTCACCTGTATAGCTGTCTTCCTATTGAAGTCTCTGAGTCTGCCAATCATTGCATCTACTTAAGGGTGTCCTGGACCTAACCCTCTCTCCCACAGTTCTGATCAAGAGACAATAAATCTCTTTGTATTCAAACAGTGTCTGGCTCCCACCATTTCATCTTGCAGTACACCCAGCATGCCTTGTAACCCACTCTACACAGAAGGATGTCAGCTGTCCCTAACTCTGGAGGTCACCATTAAGCCTCAAGGGACCCGGGACTTTGCTACATATAATTCCATTTTATGAAAAGAACTGCTTAAAATTACATGTTCACAAGCCTATGAAGACTTTGTAGCTGAAAAGCACAAAGTCAAAGTCAAGGTGTATGAAGCACTGAAAGCTTATAAGCTGCACGGAGTCTCTTTATATATGCACATAGAAGTGGAGCTGGAGCACCTTGTATATGGAGCACTATAAGAAGAATTTTTGAAGCACTTTAATATATATTTTTGATGTATGTAGATCATTTTACATATGGACATTTATTATTTAACTGAATGTATCTTTTTTTGAATGAGTTCATTGCACTTTATTGGTGAAATAGATTGATATGATTTTAGGACAGCGCTGTGAATAGAGTAGAGGCATTTAATAGAAGGACCAATTTGTGGGCGCCTGGTGAACAGCAGCAGTCTGAATAGCAAAAAGACAATTTAAAATGACAGCACTGTGGAGATAAAATATAATAAGCATAATAAAATTACTTTAAACTGATTTATTTTTCTTCATTTGTATTTATACAGGTTGCTTGATTTTATTAGCGTCATGACATATGATTTTCATGGCGACTGGGATAGACAGACTGGTCATAACAGTCCATTGCACAAAGGACAAGCTGACTATGGAGACAATGAATACTTCAACTGTGTAAGATAACTAAACCAACCAATCAACTTTGGTTCTAAAGTGCAGATTTACATATTGCATACTTTGTCTGGACTGATGGCTGCTCAAGGCACCACAAACCACTGTATTATTACCGATTATAATTCGAAATTGAAATGTGAGACTTTATAGGTGCCAAAAGAACTGCACTAGGCAATATTTGCATTACAATGTAACTTTTTAAATATTACATTTAATACAAATATTCCCTGGAATTCATAAAGCCTGGTGTAGACTGATTTTGCGAAAGTATCTCGCATACACTCTAAAAGTAGCATAGTGTGCATTAGTGGCAGCTGGTGGGTTCCTCTTTTAGGGGGCGGCAAACAAACAACCCCCCCCCCAGGACGGCACTGAAACAGAAACCTACCCCCCCATGGACGGTTCGGCTCATGTGGCGGGCTGTGGTGTCCTCTCCTCCTCTCCTGGGCCGGGGAGGCTCCGGTGTCTGCTCCTCCAGCTTCCCCCGCCGTGTGTCTCCTCTTCCACCAGCGCTAGGCATCCAATAGGATCGCCTGACCCTTTGGCCAATCGGGAAACAGGTCTCACAGAGCGAAAATTCATTTGCTATGGTCACACAACTGGGTGGGCTCGGAGCGCAATGCTCTGCGCTTCAAGCCCACCCTTTTTTGAAGCCTATTAGAGCCTCTGGCTCTAATCAGGTGCTTCAAAAAAAAACACCCCGCTTTGGAATCTATGGTCCGGCGCCACTGATATGTAGACTGATATGTGTACATTGATAAGGGGGGCGGCGCCCATGCCCCCTCTATGGACAGGCTTCTACTGGCATGCATCAAGTTCGCTTACCTGTCTAGAACTTGTAGTTGAATTTGGCACATGCTGCGTCACTTTTAGAACGCATGTGAGAGACTTTTGCAAAATATGTCTCTGTATGCCAAAAGAAAGTTGGTCCTAATTTTGTAATATATAGGAACTGTCTGTATTTTATATTTAATTTGGAGCAGGTGTCGTGCCACAACGTAGAAGTAGAGCAAAACGATCTGAATTTGGCAGACGAATCAAAACTGTCACAGATGTTTTTTGAATTAGGCGCAGCACATTAACAAGAGCAATTAAAGTAACATTAAACATTAACAGTTTTTCTTTTTAAATAACAAACATGTCATGCTTACCTGCTCTGTGCAATGATTTTGCACAGAGCATCCCTGATCCTACTCTTCTTGGGTCCCCCGATGGTGCTCCTGGCCGCTCCCCCCTGCTAAGTGCCCCCACAGCAAGCAGCTTGCTATGGGGACTTATGTGTGCATGCTCCTGAGCCTTGCTTTGTGTGCCTATAAGACTCCCTCCTAACTGGCTGCGATTGACAGCAGTGGGAGCCAATGGCTCCCACTGCTGTGTCTCAGCCAATGGGGAGAGAGAGACCCTGGAGAGCGCTGGATCGAGATGGGGCTCAGGTAGGAATTAGGGGAGGCTGTGGGGGCAGCAGCACACAGAAGGCTTTTTACTTCCCTGCATGGAATGCAGAAAGATAAAAAAAACCTTCAGCCTTTACAACCACTTTATTGCCAGAAAAGCGGCGCAGCAGCTTTGATGAATTCCCTCCATTGTCTAGTACAGTTTTATTTGGCATCTATAAAGTCCCATAGTGCAATTTTTGACTGTATATATTTCCTCTCCAAAATGTTTGTCTTGGATAGTTGCTTTATATCTTCTCATTATAAGACTTTCTGTTATTAATATTTGGTGGAAATGAAGGACAGGGGTTCTTCTTTTACATAAATTTAAGAATAAGAAATGTTTTTTTGTAGTTGTCATGTCAAAAAAAGAGGCAAATATTATTCCTTTAAAGCAGTTGTATACTCGCACAGATTTTTTTTTTTAAACCGTACAGGTTTAGGAGATATTAATTTTACCTACAGGTAAGCCTTAATATAGGCTTACCTGTAGGTAAAAGTTAAAAAAAAGGGTATACAACTGCTTTAAATTTCAGACCTGTACAGGATCCTTCTTAATTTTCCCGCAATCTACCGTTATCTTTACTGTTTTTAGCTGTCAAAATATGTGACACTTGTGGTTGTTGTAATAACTCCATAAGTGACTTCCCTTACTTGGAATTTTCCAGAAGGCTGTTGTTGAAAAACAACCTTTACCTTTCCATCACACATAATGTAAGTAGGCAGTAATATTCAGTATTATATTATTTTCTTTAACAAAAATGTAGAATTTAAATGTTCACACTGGCTTCTCTCTATCCTCCCCGTCTATATGGCTTCTCCGTTTCTTTCTATTCACAGCACGGCAGCTCATTCCCTCATATTGGAAAACTACCATTTTTTTTTTCTTTTTTATGGTTGAACTGGATGGACTTGTGTCTTTTTTCAATCTGACTATGTAACTATGTACCACTACCCCACCGCTGTCATTGTGGGTTTCCACTGTGAACGATATTATGAGGATGGAGGAAATGTTAGCACTAGATAATAATACCTTTGATAAATATAAGGTCTTATTGTTTATTTGGCTCCGCTTCTCTTCCTCTGATACCCTTACTAATATGCTCTTGAATCATACAGGGCCATCCCCACATTAGCCTTGACTCAGGACTTCTGAAGATGGTTCATCATCGTTACCTTGCTACTTCTTCCCACGCATGACTCTCAAGCAGATCTTTCCCCCGTTGTCTTCCTTCTCTTCCTCTGTTCCTACTAATCTTGTCTTTTACATTTTCTTTTTCTCCTCTTTTTACTTTTTGTTTTTTTATCCTTTTTATTTTCATAATTTCTCTCTACCTTCTTCCTTCATGTGCAATACAGAACAACCTTTTCCCCTCCATTGCTGAATTATTATGACGTTTGCCACGGTCCTTTATGTCTTATAGGGCGTACACACGGTCGGACTTTGTTCGGACATTCCGACAACAAAATCCTAGGATTTTTTCCGACGGATGTTGGCTCAAACTTGTCTTGCATACACACGGTCACACAAAGTTGTCGGAAAATCCGATCATTCTGAACGCGGTGACGTAAAACACGTACGTCGGGACTATAAACGGGGCAGTGGCCAATAGCTTTCATCTCTTTATTTATTCTGAGCATGCGTGGCACTTTGTCCGTCGGATTTGTGTACACACGATCGGAATTTCCGACAACGGATTTTGTTGTCGGAAAATTTTATCTCCTGCTCTCCAACTTTGTGTGTCGGAAAATCCGATGGAAAATGTCCGATAGAGCCCACACATGGTCGGAATTTCCAACACGCTCCGATCGGACATTTTCCATCGGAAAATCCGACCGTGTGTACGGGGCATTACTGTTTGGCACGAGTCCAGCTATAGACGATAGACAATGGGCTGACTCGATGTCCCTTTTTTTTACCATTTGATGTCCTGCTTATGTTTTTTTTGTAATGTTGTTCCTAATAAAAACATTTTCAACCCTAAATGTTCACATTGGTAATTGTCTGTGAGTAAGATTAGCAAGGAATCAGATTTGGATACTAGGGTTCTAAGTTAACTTGTCATGAAAAAAAATAGAGGCTACCGTTGCTGGGCTCTGTATTTAAAAATGTTCTGATTGTTATGCTGGACCCTCTGAGTCATTGACCCAGAGCAAATGTACATATAAGGACTTCCAAGTTCTCTCCCACTTTCCTGATCTGCATGCTTGTTCCAGGTCAGTGACTGGTCAGTGGCATTACAACCTAGCAACTAGCTTTTTCAGAAGCAGGTATATAAAGGCATCCTTTGTGCTTCTGTAGGATTAACTGAAAGGTTTACTTTATAAGCAGGCATTCTTTTTGTCATCATAACAATGTGCCAAAAAAAAAAAAAAAAAAAAAAGGTGCTGCCCGCGTCTCTCTAATTTAAAGGGATCGTACTTACAGATGTTTAAAAAAAAAAATAAATGGCCTTTTAAAGTTTGTCAATTCCTCTTTACCGTAACAGTCTTTGGCATATCATTAAAGTAACATTTGTTCAGCTTTTTTAAAGCTTTTATGATGCCAGAGCAAAGCTCTCCATGTACAAAAAGAAGTATTTCGAATATTTGATATTTCTCCAGGAGCTGGGAGTCATCATTATATAAGTGCTTTCCAAATACCTACAAGACCAAGTGTGTATTCATTTTGCATTTTTTGCATTTTTTTAGCCTCAAGGCAGTCAGGAGCCCAAATAACATTGTAGAGGACATTTGCAGTGATAATGGTACTCTTGCACATGTTTGTGTATGCACAAATGAATTCGTGGCCTTGAGGAGGCTCAAAAAGTTTAAAAATGCTGTCAAATGATGCCTGTATGTATGAACACTTACCAGTCTGCAAAATAAGCATACAAGAACATAATCCAATGAAAATTATTTGGCCTAATTCATGTGCTATATATTTTCCAAACAGGAATATGCAATGAACTACTGGAAGAAAAAGGGCGCCCCAGCAGAGAAGCTCATCATGGGATTCCCTACCTATGGTCGTTCTTTCACTTTATCTGGATCAAACACAAATGTTGGAGCTCCCATTGCTGGAGCTGGGTCCCCTGGGCCTTACACTGAAGAGGCTGGATACTGGGCATACTTTGAGGTATGAGTAAAGAAATGCTTATCATTACAGATGGACTTAATGTCTCTTTGTAGAGACACTATTGTGTATTTCCAGTAGGTACTTAAAGTGGAACTTTACCCAACTTGATAAAAAATAATGTTCTTTAGCAAGGAACATTCATTCCACATTTATAATTACAGTATGCTACCAAAATGAGTGTGTGCTGTAAATTGCCTCCAGCATTGAGTCTGGTTCTTCTTGCTGGAGGCTTCCATTTTGCTGAAGCCCAGAGGCCCTGAACAGCAGTAAATCATAATGCAGAACTTAACCCATAGATTTAACAAAAAACAGTTAAATTCCTGGAATGCCGGGATTGCTAACTATCACATTTGTTTGTGTCCTCAACCAAACTGTCAAACCATCAAATGGCTTGTGTCATAACTGATCACATGTGCAGCACCATGGCAGTTGCAGATCAAACAGATGCGGCTTCCTCGACTGTAAAGGATAGGAAGGTTCAATTCGGCTTTGATGACTGGTACACATGATCAGAAAATCGTACGAAAAATACAGATTTCCTAGCGATCGTACGATAATCCGATCGTTAGTACAGAGCTTTCGAGAGCAGATCAGGGCAGTTCATCGGATATTATTTGATCGGACATGCACAAATTTTTTTTTCGTACAATGCCTGATCGTACGACTTTCCTTTAATCAGTACAGCTGTCTTTCAAAAATGAAGTACAAATGCGTTACAACACATGACATCACTTCCGGATTTTTATTCTGTCGTACGCGATTTTTCGTGACATTAGTAAACTCATCAGATTTGATCTGAGATTAGCATGCAAAAAAAAAAAAACGTCCGATAATCTCATCGTGTCTACCAGGCATAAGGCTGTCAGCAGATCGGCCTCTACAAACTAAACTGTGCCTAAAAATGCCTAAAAATGGAGATCAACTGAGCATGTGCAGAGCAGGGTGAGACAGCATATTACTGGCTTTTAAACAGTATAGACACTTATTTTTCTTGTTTTACATACAGTAGCTACACCTGCAATAAGGGCCAGCCTAAAGTGATATAGCGGGACTTAATTTTCTGTCTAATGGCAGTCATGCTTTCTACTTTTTTTCATTAGGGTATTTCCAGTATGGATTTGTAGCCCTTACATCTCCTTTAACACCTCTAGCATATTCACTTTTCAACTAGGGGCTGTAGCAGCCAGCTGTTAATGACATCATTAACTTTAGGATCTGAAAAAATCCTACTTCATAGCACTTCATAGGAGTGTAAACACAATGCTTCTACATTTTGTTTAAATAGGAAGTTATGTGAAATCACATAATTTCATATACAGTAAGCTCCAAGACTAGGGCAGAGCTGATGCACTGCTATAGTGACCTATTCTTGACCTCTGCAGTCAGCAATAGATCACTATTAGAAGTGATCTATTGCAGCAGAGCTGCATGGGGGACAGGTCTGGATCAGACCTTCCATTAAGGAAAAAAATTGCAAAAAAGCTTTACAAATATATTTATATATATATAATTTATACATAGATATATATATATATCTATGATATATATATATATATATATATATATATATATATATATATATATATATCATAGATGTAAGATATATACAGTAGCTCACAAAAGTGAGTACACCCCGCACATTTTTGTAAATATTTTATTATATCTTTTCATGTGACAGTACTGAAGAAATGACACTTTGCTATGTAATGTAAAGTAGTGAGTGTACAGCTTGTATAACAGTGTAAATTTGTTGTCCCCTCAAAATAACTCAACACACAGCCATTAATGTCTAAACCTCTGGCAACAAAAGTCAGTACACCCCTAAATGAAAATGTCCAAATTGAGCCCAAAGTGTCAATATTTTGTGTGGCCACCATTATTTTCCAGCACTGCTTTAACCCTCTTAGGCATGCAGTTCATCAGAGCTTCACAGGTTGCCACTGGAGTTCTCTTACACTCCTCCATGATGACTTCATAGAGCTGGTGGATGTTAGAGATCTTGCATTCCTCCACCTTTCATTTAAGGATGCCCCACAGATGCTAAATAGGTTTTAGGTCTGGAGACATGCTTGGCCAGTCCATCACCTTTACCCTCAGCTTCTTTAGCAAGGCAGTGGTCGTCTTGGAGGTGTGTTTGGGGTCGTTATCATGTTGGAATACTGCCCGGCGGCCCAGTCTCTGAAGAGAGGGGATCATGCTCTGCTTCAGTATGTCACAATACATGTTGGCATTCATGGTTCCCTCAATGAACTGTAGCTCCCCAGTGTCGGCAGCACTCATGTAGCCCCAGACCATGACACTCACACCACCATGCTTGACTGTAGGCAAGACACACTTGTCTTTGTACTCCTCACCTGGTTGCCGCCGATACATGCTTGACACCATCTGAACCAAATAAGTTTATCTTGGTCTCATCAGACCACAGGACATGGTTCCAGTAATCCATGTCCTTAGTCTGCTTGTCTTCAGCAAACTGTTTGCATCTTTAGAAGAGGCTTCCTTCTGGGACAACAGCCATGCAGACCAATTTGATACTTTAAGGGGTTATACCAGGCATCACCCCAGTACTGTTTTTTAGAGCGGGCGGTCGGCTCTTTAGGTATAACAACTGATGCGGCTAAAAGCCGCTCGGCTGTTATCCTAAAGGAGCAGGAGGGGACACCCCCCCGCCTTCCGCAGGTTCTTCCCAGGCCTCCCGTCCCACCGGGAGACCCAATCATTGATCCAGCACTTCCACCAGCAGAGACTGAAACAAAGCCGGAAACGGCTTTGTTCCAGTCTCCTATGTAAACACACGGAGGCGACGTCACAACGTCACTTCCTGTTTACTTTGAAGTGCAAACGAGGGATTTGGGGTCTTTTAGACCCCAGATCCCTCCATAAAGAGTACCTGTCACCACCTATTACTGTCACAAGGGATGTTTACATTCTGTCAGGTCACCTTGAGGTTAGGTGACAGATGCACACCGTTGGGATCAGGAGTGCACCACAAGGCAGTGGACCCTATGGCTGACTGCTGCGGATGGGAGTCCGGGTGGTAAGAAAGGCAGGGCCGCTGGAACACCAACACGGATCCCACCGGGGTTAGAGCGTAGGATTCCTTGGGGCGCGGAGTCTAAGAGCCAGCAGGTGTTCACCAGAGCCTCTAGTGGTGAGCATGGACTGGGCTGCAACTGGCTCCAGGTCGCGACCCCCAGGGTCCCCCCGCTCACACCCACAGTAGGCAACATGAGGGTAGGGATAGTAAAGGAATAAGCCAAGGTCAGGGCCACAAGCAGACAAGGACAACAGAGTTCACGCCAAGGTTCAGGGTCACAGGCAAACAGGGATAGTCGGGGACACGACAAAGGTCAGGGTAACGAGCAGACAGGAATAGTAGAGAACACGCCAAGGTCGGTAACAGAAACAAATGAAGCGTACACGGCAGGCAGGAACAGGAAGCCAAAACACACAAAGGTTGATCAGCAGGGCTGGCCTGCAGTGCAGAGGTTAATATAGAGTTCTCTGATAGGAGCTGGGGTGGAGCCATGCTAGAGGAGAGTTAATAAAAGCAGTCAGGTGAGAGTCAGCTGGTCTTTAGAGATGAACACATGGAGACAGGTAAGTTGATGGACAAAACTCTATTGCATAACCATGACACATTCCTTGTGACAGCAATAAAAGTGATCAGAATTTTTTAAAGTAACAATGTAAAAAAAAGTAAAAAATAAAAATAAGTTAGAAAAAAAAAAAAGTTTTTTTTAAAGCGCCCCCCGTCCCAGTGAGCTTGTGCAGCAAAGAAAACATAGTTACATACATAGTTACATAATAGGTGAGGTTGAAAAAAGACACAAGTCCATCAAGTCCAATCTATGTGTGTGATTAAACGCATGCGTAAATCGCGCCCGCATATGTAAACGGTGTTCAAATCACATATGTGAGGTATTGCCGCGATCGTTAGAGCAAGAGCAATAATTCTAGCAAAAGCCCTCCTCTGTAACTCTAACCTGGTAACTGTTAATTTTTTTTAAAGCATCGCCTATGGAGATTTTTAGGTACAGTAGTTTGTCGCCATTCCACGAGTGTGCGCAATTTCAAAGCATGACATGTTAGGTACATATTTATGCGATGTAGCATCATCTTTCACATTATACAAAAAATTGGGCTAACTTTACTGTTTAGTTTTTTATTAATTCATGAAAATTTATTTTTTTCCTCATAAAGTGCATTTGAAAGACCGCTGTGCTAATACTGCGTGACATAAAATATTACAACGATCACCATTTAATTCTCTAGGGTCTCTGCTAAAAAAAATATATGTAATGTTTGGGGGTTCTAAGTAATTTTTTAGCAAAAAATACAGATTTTTACTTGTAAGCAACAAATGTCAGAAATAGGCTTAGGCATGAAAGGGTTAAACAGAGCAGTGCAATCTACTTTCATACCTTGTTTTATTTGATGGTGTGCAGTTGGGCTATAAGACAGGGTTTGGTGCCCAAATCTTTATATTTTTGCTAGATAAAGTGCTTTGCTAGCCTCAATTGAAAACTTAATAGTTATGCTTCATTTAAGTTGTAATTACCTGTAATTATTTTTGTATTACTTTAATACAGATTTGCACCTTCCTCTCTGGAGCAACAGTGGTATGGATGGATGACCAGAAGGTTCCATATGCATACAAGGGCAACCAGTGGGTTGGCTATGACACAGTAGATAGTTATGCCTATAAGGTACATTTTAAGGAAATTTGTGACAAATTTTTGGCATTCTTTTTCAAACCTAGATCTGTTGTTAGCTTGTTTTTGATAACGTGCAAATGATACATTATAAGGACAGAAATACCTACATTTTGAATTGACTTTTTGTATGGTCATTCTTATTGATTTACTTCTTAAACAAGAATAAAAATAAAGTTGTGTAATCCAATGCCTAAAATCAAGTGTTGCATGCAAGATATTCATGGTTGATGGCTGTTTTCTTTTCAGGTAGAATTTGTGAAGCAAGGAGGATTTGGTGGAGGCATGGTTTGGGCCATTGATTTGGATGATTATCTGGGAACATTTTGCAACCAAGGGAAATATCCACTGATCAGCAAATTAAAGGAAGCATTAACAGGTATAAAAGTATTATGTATATACAGTATGTATGTATAGCCTTAAAACGTTTTTGTTTTCCTTAGTTATTTTTATTTCAGTTTATATACATTTTTATTGTATCTTACTAAAGGTTTTGATTGCTCAAATTTACTGTTCGCTAAAATTACATAATTTCTACATACTTTTTGGTGATAACATATACTAAAGCTTAATTAGTAACCTCATTATGCACAGAGCCACTCTTATTAAGCACCCATTTTCAGTTGGTTGAATACAACCAAAGATAAGCATGTGTTATATGATTTAGTATGAAATAAAAATGAAAAAGCATTTGTAAAGAATAACTTATCTTAGTTTTTCATACCTGTCACTGTCAAATAACAGGTACTACAAACACCCGATCATGACATAATTTTTTCAACACATTTGTTTGTGGACATGCCACCATGATTATAGGATACCAGTGGTATATTATTAAACATGTAACACACATTTATATAAGAACCCCTAATGCTGTTTGCGGTGTTCCTAACACACACATCCTTGTTCTAGCCTATATATAATTTGGTAAAATACATTATTTACAAGACAAGGAAGCATCATGTTTTAACCACTTCAGTCCCGGAAGAATTTACCCCCTTCCTGACCAGAGCACTTTTTGCGATTCGGTACTTCGTCTCTTTAACTGACAATTGTGCGGTCATGCGACGTTGTACCCAAAGAAAATTGACGTCCTTTTTTTTCCACAAATAGAGCTTTCTTTTGGTGGTATTTGATCGCCTCTGTGGGTTTATTTTTTGCACTATAAACAAAAAAAGAGCAACAATTTTGAAAAAAATGAATTATTTTTTACTTTTTACTATAATAAAAATCCCCCCCAAAAAATAACAATTTTTTTGCTCAGTTTATGTATTCTTCTACATATTTTGGTAAAAAAAATGCAATAAGCGTATATTGATTGGTTTGCACAAAAGTTATAGCGTCTACAAAATAGGGGATAGATTTATAGCATTTTTATTATTATTTTTTTTTTACTAGTAATAGCGGCGATCTGCGATTTTTATCGTGAATTTTTACACATTTTTGGAACCATTGGCATTAATACAGCGATCAGTGCGATTAAAAATGCATTGATTACTGTATAAATGTCACTGGCAGTGAAGGGGTTAACACTAGGGGCGGTGAAAGGGTTAACTGTGTTCCCTGGGAGGTGATTCTAACTGAAGGAGGAGGGACTAACTACAGGAAGTGACAGATCGTGGTTCCTAGCTAATAGGAACACACGATCTGTCACTCCTGTCAGAACAGGGAAGTGTGTGTTTACACACACTTGTCCCTGTTCTGTGTCTCCAGCTCACGATCGCTCATGGCCGGCGGTCATTGCGACAGTCAGCTACGAGCATCGGCACCCCCGCTGTGCAGTGTGCGCGCGCCTGCTATCCGGACCCCACGAGCCAACCTATAGCTACGTGGTTTCGCGCAGGGGAGCCAACCTGCTGCCGTAAAACTGCGGCGGCTGGTCCGGAAGCACTTAAAATATACAGATGGGTGTGAAAACAACTCTAGGTCAATCTCCAATCTCCTCCTCCACTAACACACAGATCAGGTGCTGGCTCGGTCCATCACGGATTCCAATGAGCAAAAAGAATTCTGGTTGGCTGCACAACCAGTAAAACCTTTATTTCAGCAAATCCATAAAAGCATATCCAAAGACACAAATAGAGGGGAACAGCATCACCAGCTAACGTGTTTCACGCTTCCTTAGCGCTTAGTCATAGCGCACTAGTGTCTTTATCTTAGGATATGTTTTTATGGACTTACTGAAATAAATGTGATTTTACTGGATGTGTGTTTGCGCATTTTAAAATATGCTCACAAAAATTTCCATGTCTGGATTTTATGTTATTTTTTTTCCTTAGGCACAGATCCTCCTATTCCTCCTACCCCTCCAACATCATCTCCAGGAGAGGACACTACAACACATACTACGACTACAACCACCACCACTACCACCCAGGCAACTACTCACGATTCATCTGTTGACCCTAATTTTTGTTCCAGCCTATCAGACGGCATCTATGTAAATCCATTAGATCACAATAAATTCTACATGTGTCATCAGCATTATACCTACCCAATGAATTGTGGCTCAGGGTTGGTGTTTGATGAAAACTGCAAGTGTTGTGCCTGGCCACTTTCGCAATGATTTTAACTTTGCGTATGGTAAATAAAATACAAACTCTGATCTCTGATTTCACTAATGTGTGATGTTATTTTTGCTTGTGTGCCAAGAATTTCTTTCCATGCTTGTAAGCCATTCTGATGCCCCTTGGAAGAGCAACATTATCTGCTGCATGGAATACTTAGAATACAGAAGAAGGTATCCACAGGAAACTATAGGCTACAGCTCCAGTTTGCAGAGCCAAACGACGATCCATGACCTTGGCTATCTACTAGGGACAGTCCAAGTACAGTGTTACAATACAGTAATAATAAACTTTGACTGTGTGTGCAGCTAGTTCTGCCATTGCTGGCAAGAGTGGCAGAGTGACAATGTAATTGGGACCAGAGAGTGACTACATCCTGATAGGTCAAACTATTTTTGGAGGGTTAAAAAAAGTCTTCTAGTTTTGGCATGATAATAAAAGTCTAAAAGTGGGGCTACCCAGTAGCTATCCCTTTCCTTAATATCCAGTTGTCAGTCTGGAAAGAGACAAGCATACAGCTTGGAAGTATTCTGAAAACAACAGAATGTAAACCAAATGGCGGAATTGTATATTTATGCCATTGGTGATGAATATCAGGAACTCCTAAAACAAAATAATATTACAACAAAAATAAAAAAAGGTAAAAGGGAGTACTGCAAATCAATTTATTTATTATTTCATGCTAAACAAAGGCAAATAATGCCCCCCTCCTCAGAAACATCCCATCTGGTCAATTAAAATAGAATCATTGACAATATTGTCAGACTAACAAGGATAAAAGACTTAACAGAGTAGTGCAGACTAGCTTCATATGTGAAAGTAACCCAAGGTGCCTTGAAAAACCCCAAATGTTGGTGGACAAAACTCATTGGGGGTCGCCAACATGATTTTTATGTTGGTTAAGTTTTGCTTGACCTTTATTAGGCAAATTGTTTTGCAGTACACTTTAAAATTTTCTTTATGTTTGTCTTTATATCTGCTTCATTGCCCACAAATGGAATTCTTTATCGTCCTTATTGTTGTATTCACCATTATCACTGCTCACACTTTTGGTAAACAGGGGATCGGTCACATCAGCCTCCCTGTCCCCCCACCTTCACCTTCCCACAGTGTCCAGCAACATTTAAACATAAATACTGTATTTATCTATATTTTCATGCTGATTCCCAACAGCAACATTGCAGTAAGTGAAATCTTAAAGAGGAACTGATCCCTGAAAGCTATGCCCAAAAAATAGGTAGGCAAAGGGTAAAAGACAAGTCAGCCCTATTATCGGTGGTATTCTTTAAAATTTTTTCCCTGATACTGACTTGCAGAGACAGGGCTTTGTGTCTCACGTCTGAGCCCCATCAACAAATCTCACTCCAAATCTTCTGTGACTAGCAAAGTCTGCAGTGCCTTGGATACACGCTGCAGAAATACAGCTATAAGGCTGTATACAGAGAAGTGCTTAGGCACACTTACATAAGGGGGAAGAAGTCTACTGCTATTTTTCAGGATGAATTTAAAAGAAAAGGTAAATTTTTAGGGTATTTCTTAGGCACAATTATTACTTCTAGATGCTCCTTCTAGCAGATCTTCACATTCTAAGTTTAGGTACACTTTAACATTGGCCTTTCTCCCTACCTGGGCTTTAATATGAAGGTCAGTAGGCTGACATTGGTCATGCCCCAATTGTATCCACTTACAAAGCTGGACAATTCTTTGAAAGCCTCAGTAGGTAAGATATGTCCTAACTGACCGCCACTGCAAGAATTCAAATAATTATTTCACTGCTTGGCTGCAGTGCTGCCTATTATAGTTGTTTACTTCTGTTCCCTGCTTGTAGAGGCAATTAATAACATGGAATTCCACTGAGCTAAAATATTGCAGAACTATTGTAGGAAAAGAGGTTATTTGTAAGGACAAGAGAATGACTTTTGCAGTCGTATCATTTGCTAAAATTACCACTCACTTATCTGGCTATGGCCAAATCCTTTCTCAACCCTGGATATTTGTAAATCACTACAACAAATGAAGGTACTATATAAGTACCTGTAGTAAATAAATCATAAAATAAAGGATGCAGGAAGAATTTGTGAACGTCCCCAAGTGCAGTGGCAATGTTTTACTGTTGAAGTGGGGTGCATGACCCTAACGCCATCAAGTGAACAAAATCCAATTATGATCCTTCTTTTGTTAAAGATGAAACTGTAGTCTGCTCACTTCATTTTTCATAAAAAACATCTTTGTCATTCGGAAGCTTCCCTCCAACCACTTTGCATATTATTTCATATATACTGTGATTCTGTACTTGCCAAATATGCTGCAGAAATCTCCGTCCACTAAGTCTGGCTGCATCCATTTTAACTGTGGGCAGCTGAAGCTGCTGCCTGTTTACTTCCTGGATTTACACAGACACACACACAGAGGCACACCTCTAGCTCTGCAGCCCTAAAGCTCCCATTGGCCCTTTTATGACTCACCCCCTCCCTTCCTGGCATACTTTTACGAGAGTGAGAAAGAGAGCTGTGCATGATGTCATAAGCCTAGGCTAAGACCAGACAAGAAACAGGAAGTGAAATGTATAAGGTATTTAATGGCCGAAAAAAGAATGTTTTACTATCCAAAGCTAAAACAACAAGGGCAAAAGATTTAATAGATGGAAAGATGAAAAATGACTGAAGGTCCGCTTTGAGCAACATAGAGAGCAGGTAGGAAAGATTACTCACCTTGGGATCTAATATGGAAGTACTGTATTCATTTATTATAATTTGCTTACTAGGCCACTCAGTATGGAGCTCCCACTCAAACAAGGCATGATCCACAATAACATTCCCATCTTTCTTCACAGTATCTTCTTGAGGAGAACAGTTCTCTGAAGCTCACAGTGGTACCTATCCGCACACAAAGGCCTGAAGTACACAAGCTTACTGCCCTGTTCAGTTTAGGCAAGCCAGCCAATGGATTCTTCTACATTTGTATACTTCAAGCCCTGTGAGAAAACTATATGCAGCCAAGGCACTGCTGCAACATCAAATGCAGGATAACACTGAAGGCAAGCGGCAAACACAACACCCAGCAAACTCAATAGGTTTTTGGACAATGGACACACACAATCAACCCTGGCTACTACAAGGAAAGGAGGGGGTGGCATGCTCAAATTAGCACACACAAAGCAAATGCGCCAATGTTTCTAGTCTTGTCAATTACTGTTTTTTTTCATTTTTCTTCTTACATTGAATTTTTTACTTTTCCACAATTTCCCATAAAAGAGTACTTATTATTACTTAAAAAATATCCATATATGTCAAGAAAGGATAATTTTATTACACTTGGGGAGGATTTACTAAAGCTGGAGAGTACAAAATCTGATGCAGCTCTGCATAGAAACCAATCAGCTTCCAGATTTTATTTTCAAAGCTTAATTGAACAAGCTGAAGTTAGAAGCTGCTTGGCTACCATGCACAGCTGCACCACATTCTGAGTGCCCCAGTTTTAGGCTCCATTCCGATGGAGCAGAATCCGTCAAGCGGATCCGGCTACTCAGCGGGGGATCTCTGCATTGATCCCCACTGAGCAGGCGGGTGACAGGTCCGTGTCCGCTCCGCTATGCAGAGCGGACACGGACACAGCCCTCTGTTCTCTATAGGGCGGTTAAAAGGAAATGGACTGCCTGTCTGTTTCCATCCAACTGTCATCTGATCCGCCGGATGGATGGCGATTGGCGAACATATCCCCATCCGCCCGGATCGGTTCAGATGCCACAGGGTGTCAGCTGACACATGTCTATTCACATATGCCTTAAAAGGCCTCAATAAATCTCCCCCTATTTATACATACTATTATTATTATATGAATTCACAGAAAGCAGACACAAGACTACCAAAATGGATTATAAAGTCTTTTATTTGCAGTATTTGGTCAACTGTAGTACAAACTCAAATATGCCACCCGGTTCCTGTTTTTCCTAAATTCTTTATCTGTTGATAACTGTAGAAGACAGTAAAAGAAACAATGGTGTTTACAATCATAACCAATAAGGAATACAGAATATGTTAATAATTAGGTGCATATAATATTTTTATTTTGCTAACAAAAGTTTTACTTTTCATACACATACAATTTATTTTAGTTGCAAAAAGAGTTTTTTATTGTAGTTTTAAGAAAAAAGAGTACAAACTCATTTGTGAAACATACAGTACTGTATTCACAATGTTAAATGTTCTAGGGCAGGGGTCTCCAAACTTTTGAAACAGGGGGCCAGTTTAATGCCCTTCAAACTTTAGGGCGGCCCCACTGTGGCCAGTGGGAGTGGAAAATACCCTGGCATCGGTGGGAGTAAACAATGCCATAGGCTTGGTGGTCAGTGGGAGAAAAACATTACCTCATTGATGTCAGTGAGAGGAATAAGTGCCCCTTCACTGGTGTTAGTGGGAGGAATAGTGCCCCATCATTGGTGTCAGTTGGAGGAATAGTGTCCCGTTGTTGGTTCCATTGGAAGGAATAGTGCCCCATCACTGGTGTGATTGGGAGGAATAGTGCCCTATAACTGGTGTCAGTGGGAGACTTTGTTTCCTATCTCTGGTGTCAGTGGGAGTAAGAGTACCCCATTGTTGGTGTCAGTGGGAGGAATAGTGCCCTGTCTTTGGTGTTATCGGAAGCTCATATCAGTGAAAAGAATAGTTTCCTGAGGGCCGGATAAAGGCAAGCAAAGGGCCACATCTGGCCTACGGGCCACAGTTTGAAGACCCTTGTTCTAGGGTAGTAAGTTACTAGAAACATATATTGACGGGAAAGTGAAGCAGGTGATTGTGAGTGAGGTTGATATTAGGCTGTTGACTAACTGGTGAGGTTTATAAAATGTGTGGCTCCAGATAGTCCGGAGTAAAGCTGTGAATGTAGACTGTAATGAAGTTCCTGATATGGTAGAGGTGTCATACTGTAGAATAAAGTTAGATGTTATAAGGATTGTGGGTTTATAGTAGCAGCCCTAGATTTGTGGCGTGTTGGGTTTTAGAGACGAAGAAGCAAGAGAGAAAGGAGGGAAGTAGAAAGAATACTGGGGTAATAGAAGACTGAGGATGGAAGCAAGTTTTGTGGGGTGGGCCCAGACCTCGCAGTCTGTTTCTATTCATTAGCTGCTGAAAAGGCTACTTTAATAAGCAGCAAAAAGTTTTCAACATTACAAAACAAGTCCAGTTGAGAGTGAGTACTAGCTGTTCTGCCAATCTATTTAATTTTTTCACATACATATCTGTGCAAATTCAGTAACTGCTTATTTTTTCACTTTATCTGCTAGCAATTGGTTCCAGTTAGATATTCTTCTTTCAGTAAAATAATACTTTTAGCAGAAATAAACAGTAAACCATTATACTCACAGACTCGTATTGAAAGGAGAAGTAAATCAGTTACCTCTGATCTCAATGTTCTCTTCTGCAAAGAGGGCACAGAAGACCAATCAGGGGATCCAAATCGTCCAGGCCAAGACACCTTTCTACCCTGCTCTGTATAATGTTCATAGGTTCCTGGGCTGTAAAAATTGCATTAGTACATTGCATTAGTGAAATAATAAATCTCCCCTCGCCTCTCCCCAGGTACTTTAGAACTAAAATATGTTGATTACAAGCAAACACAGCAAACTACACATTTGGCATTTCATATAATACCACTTAATTATATGCACCTAAAACCCACTTAAAGTGATGTGGAATAAATGGGACAACCACCTGCTGAACTCATTTCTGTCAATGTATTATATTAAAAAGCAACACATGGCCTAACATGGACTACCAAGGCTGTGACAATCACATACTAATAAAATTATAATACCTAGGATTTTGTGTGATATCTGTCATCTTGCCTGGAAATCGTACATCTTTGATACTAAAAGGAGCATAGCTTGCAGAGAATGTCCGCTCTTTGGCCCAAAATGATTGATACTCTGCAGGACTTGGTGTCTCCATCTGGAAAAAGCAAAAAAAAATTAGCCACATAGCTATGATATAAAGATACATACTTAAAAATATGGTCAGCAATTGTACATCATGGTTAACTTGGCACATATTTTGAGGGCAAATAAAGAATATGCAGTATCTCACAAAAGTGAGCACACCACTCACATTTTTGTAAATATTTTATTATATCTTTTCATGTGACAACACTGAAGAAATTACATTTTGCTACAATGTAAAGTAGTGAGTGTACAGCTTGTATAACAGTGTAAATTTACTGTCCCCTTAAAATAACTCAACACACAGTCATTAATGTCTAAACCGCTGGCAACAAGTGAGTACATCCCTAAGTGAAAATGTCCAACTTGGGCCCAAAGTGTCAATATTTTGTGTGGCCATCATTATTTTTCAGCACTGCCTTAACCCTCTTGGGCATGGAGTTCACCAGAGCTTCACAGGTTGCCACTGGAGTCCTCTTTCACTCCTCCATGATGACATCATGGAGCTGGTGGATGTTAGAGACCTTGCGTTCCTCCACCTTCCATTTGAGGATGCCCCACAGATGCTTAATAGAGTTTAGGTCTGGAGACATGCTTGGCCAGTCCATCATCTTTACCCTCAGCTTCTTTAGTAAGGCAGTGGTCGTCTTGGGGTCGTTATCATGCTGGAATATTGCCCTGCAGCCCAGTCTCCGAAGGGTGGGGATCATCCTCTGCTTCAGTATGTCACAGTACATGATGGCAGCACTCATGCAGCCCCAGACCATGACACTCCCACCACCATGCTTGACTGTAGGCTTGACACACTTGTCTTTGCATGCCTCACCTGGTTGCTGCCACACACATTTGACACCATCTGAACCAAATACATTTATCTTGGTCTCATCAGACCACAGGACATGGTTCCAGTAACACTAACGAGTCACATGACACTGGGGAGGGAAAATGGCTAATTGGGCCTGATTTGGACATTTTCACTTAGGGGTGTACTCACTTGTTGCCAGCGGTTTAGACATTAATGGCTGTGTGTTGAGTTATTTTAAGGGGACAGCAAATTTACACTGTTATACAAGCCTTACACTCACTACTTTACATTGTAAAGTGTCATTTCTTCAGTGTTGTCACATGAAAAATATAATAAAATATTTACAAAAATGTGAGGGGTGTACTCACTATTGTGAGATGCTGTATATAGGTGAGAGTTTTGTCATTACTTACATCACCCCAGCCCCAAAATAATCATTTTGGTGCATTCACTAACACTGGTGTAACCTGCCCTTCTGAAACTTTCCAAGCAGTAAATCACAGTGCAGTTTTATAAGGTATCTGCTCACCTGAGTCTATTTAAGCCCAGTCAGAATTCTTAAGCCCCGATGAAGGAGAAGGGTTATGTTTGGCCCCCTAAACGCTTTGTTTCTGAGTCAATTTTATCATTAAATTACCTTGGGCTCTTGGAGATTTGTTTGTGGCTGTCACTGGATTGTATATTATGTGTGTGGGCTCCAAAATAATCCTAGATACTGTACTTTCCTGATAAACAGGGTTTAAACCAGAATATCAGACAGATGTTTATTAGTAAGAGAGTAGTGCCAGATATTAAAGTGAGAAATGCACACTGATGTTACAGTTTGAATGCTTGGCTTCCCAATGTGTCACATTTTGAGACAGAACTACCTGGTTATATTTTATAAGGAACTTTACAGTATATATATAATTAACTGCTATATATATATAATTAGACTACTCAAGACATAACCGCTCAATTAGGGTTTGTTCACATCAGTGATGTTGACTGTGTTTGGCATCGTTGCCCAATGCAGGAACAAGGCTATTTGCCCTATGTCCTATGGCTCCAATTCACACCAACATGTACACCAACCACACAAGACATGTTACATTTTGCACAGTGCATTCTGTCACTCTGCAATGCATTGCAACTAGCTGCAGTGCATTAAATTTTTTTGAAATTTAGAGAGAAAAAAAAAAAGAATGCGTTATGCATCCGAATATATCTGTTGTAGAGCATATGACATTCAGATCATCTGCTTACCAAGGATGAAGAATTAATGAAATTTATTTTCAGTACATTATTGCTAACGCCCCTCAATTTGAGGTATACACACATAGTCAGTCTCTATATCAGCCACTAAAATGCCTTCTTTGACTATCACCTTTTCATTAGAGCTGAAACGTTTTGCTGTTCTGGCTCCCAAAGTGTACCCTTTTTTACTCATGGGTTTCCTGTTCTGAAGATATATCATGTTGGTAACCTGAAAAATAAAACATACATGGTAATACAGCAGCAAATCGCAGCATTAAAAGAATCTAACATCTAAAAATAACTTTAAGGATGCACTAGTAGACCCATGTCTTGGTACCATACTCTCCACAAAGCCAATTGAATCAAAAGTTAGAATAAACAAATTACAAAATATTCCCTTAACACAAACTTTATTCAAGAAGAAAAATTGAGGTATTGTTGAACGATAAAGCATTTAATGCCGATAAACAACAATAAAGGAAAACTAAGGGCAATATTTAGTCTACCGTTACTAAGCTATCCTCCTGAAAATGATAGTTGTCCAGTGCTGATGCAAAAAGTTTTTGCTTTCTAGCTAACCGACTTGGAAAAAGTATGTAAATTAGGAGTAGCTTCATTTGCAGTTTGTTTCAGGTCAATGACTCAATAAATATCGATGGCAAAGACAGCCAAGCTGCCAGCATTATTAGACCCTTTTTTCTTCCACTTTTATGTAAAACAGAAAGCTTTGGTCATATTAATCATGTTAACCATTTTATTATAAGTGTAAACCTATATATAATATATATTTTTGGGCGGGACAAAACGCATCAGTGGTGTGGCCTGAAACAGCTGGGCTGAGGCTGCTTCTACTACAGTGACTGTAGGGTCCTGATGGTGTACGTGAAGATAAACAGTGTAGCGCTAAAGTACAAACTATGTGAGAGAATAAAGTGATAATTATATTCACAGAAAGACTAACCGTATCTAGTCTCCAAATTACGTAAATTGGGGAAGTGAGTCCCAAATGTGTAATCTAATGACATGTGAAACATACATTCATCAGTGATGAGAAGAAACATAAGAAAGTATATATAGTGTAAAATGATAATTGGGACAAAACAAGTGATAACTTAATGTGTCCACATTCATAGAGAAAGTGAAATATACATGGCAAGCTTAGTAATAATAATAATAAAATGTCCACAATTTAAGTGAGAGGTATGGCCTCCAAATGAGTCTGGAAATGATCTAGTCCCAGTAAATATCATACAGATATACCGAATTCCATACAGTGCAGATGATACATTAGTATCTCCTCCGTAATGATCCAAATCATAATAAGGGATAAGGTACTCTTACCAACTTTGGTGGACTCACAGGCCGTCGGCGGTGAGTCAGAAAGGCTTGCACTGTCTTAAGATGGAAGACAGTATAAGAGTGGACCATGCGTTGGTAAACCTCTTCCTTCTGATGGGGGACCAGGATCCTGCCCGGATGGTCTAAACGATCACCGTCCTTGTCACCATTGGTAAACCATGTATAAAGAAAGAAACAAGGAGCCTCCACATGGTGTAAATCCAAAAAATTCAATTGGTATTTATTCGATCAGTCACGATCATCGGACAATCCATAAAAATATGACAATATAAAAGAAATGTAATAGAATCGATTCCAGTAATAAAAAAGGCAAGCGTGGTGTGGGTGGCTGGGTACAGCAAAGAGATCCGACGCGTTTCGTCTGAAGAGACTTCTGCTGGGCAGGATCCTGGTCCCCCATCAGAAGGAAGAGGTTTACCAACGCATGGTCCACTCTTATACTGTCTTCCATCTTAAGACAGTGCAAGCCTTTCTGACTCACCGCCGACGGCCTGTGAGTCCACCAAAGTTGGTAAGAGTACCTTATCCCTTATTTTGATTTGGATCATTACGGAGGAGATACTAATGTTTCTTCTCATCACTGATGAATGTATGTTTCACATGTCATTAGATTACACATTTGGGACTCACTTCCCCAATTTACGTAATTTGGAGACTAGATACGGTTAGTCTTTCTGTGAATATAATTGTCACTTTATTCTCTCACATAGTTTGTACTTTAGCGCTACACTGTTTATCTTCATGTACTTTGCACAATTTGGTCGTTTTGGAGTGTTGGTCGCTATTCAATGTTTTTGATTGGCGCGGTATTTTCAAAATTTTCTTTGTTTACCTGATGGTGTACGGCACTTGGGGTTGTTTAATTCCTTTATACTACAACAATAAATATATTATACATTATATTAAAACTGAAATAATTGGTTAAGCCTTTGGTTGTAAATTTAGCTGTTTAACATCTTGCTGACCCACCTCTTCATTGTTATAGCATCCAGGCCCACATTGCGGACTCCCTCTGATAGGGGCTAATTCATTACCCAAGCGGTCTGGTGCACAGTGATATGGAAATTGTTTACGTTCCTGGGTGCTGCCGAAACAAACTTTCTTTAAAGTTTCTGGGGAAAAAAAAACACATTCCAGCAATATAATAAAAAATAAGCAGCAATGAGCAGGTGATATCGTATTTTTAAGTACTTTTTTATACAGTCTTTTTTTTAAATTCTACTGTACCACTTCTCGTGCATTGAAGTCCACTGTCTCTGTACTGATTATTATACTGCCAGAAAGTGCATAAATGTTCCGCTAGCTTGTTGAAAGGAGTGTATAGAAAATGGCACTTATATTTTGTAAAGTGAACAATAAAAAACTATTTTAATGGTTGCATCATTGAGCTACAGTATGCATACAGAAATAGAACACTGTTATGGAATATTTGCCAATTCTATGCGAATCTGCTTCCACCACTGCAGTATGAATCTCTCATATACAATATATATTGGACATAATAAATTCTCAATTGCTAAATACAGTATCTCACAAAAGTGGGTACACCCCTCACATTTTTGTAAATATTTTATTATATCTTTTCATGTGAAGAAATTACACTTTGCTACAATGTAGTAAGTGTACAGCTTGTATAACTGTAAATTTGCTGTCCCCTCAAAATAACTCAACACACAGCCATTAATGTCTAAACCGCTGGCAACAAAAATGAGTACACCCCTATGTGAAAATGTCCAAATTGGGCCCAAAGTGTCAATATTTTGTGTGGCCACCATTATTTTCCAGCACTGCCTTAACCCTCTTGGGCATGGAGTTCACCAGAGCTTCACAGGTTGCCACTGGAGTCCTCTTCCACTCCTCCATGATGACATCACAGAGCTGGTGGATGTTCGAGACCTTGCGCTCTTCCACCTTCCATTTAAGGATACCCCACAGATGCTCAATAGGGTAAAGGTCTGAAGACATGCTTGGCCAGTCCATCACATTTACCCTCAGCTTCTTTAGCAAGGCAGTGGTCGTCTTGCAGGTGTTTTTGGGGTTGTTATCATGTTGGAATACTGCCCTGCGGCCCAGTCTCCGAAGGTAGGGGATCATGTCTGCTTCAGTATGTCACAGTACATGTTGGCATTCATGGTTCCCTCAATGAACTGTAGCTCCCCAGTTCTGGGAGCACTCATGCAGTCCCAGACCATGACACTCCCACCACCATGATTGACTGTAGGCAAGACACACTTGTCTTTGTACTCCTCACCTGGTTGCCGCCACACACATTTGACACCATCTGAACCAAATAAGTTTATCTTGGTCTCATCAGACCACAGGACATGGTTCCAATAATCCATGTCCTTAGTCTGCTTGTCTTCAGCAAACTGTTTGCAGGCTTTCTTGTGCATCATCTTTAGAAGAGGATTCCTTATGGGACTACAGCCATGCAGACCAATTTGATGCAGTGTGCGGCGTATGGTCTGAGCACTGACAGGCAGTTTTTACTGCCCCCCTACTACAAGTCCTACTACTGTGGCTTACATAGTGTTTTATAACGCTTCAGTGGGAGCAATGTTTTTAGTACAACGTGGAAGAGAGAGTGTAAGATAATAGTTGCAATTTCTTGTGGACCCTCAGGCCACCAGAACTGGTGTCCCCATTGGAAGAGTTCCCCTCTTTTACTATTCTGGGGACAACCCAAAAATTGAGATTTTCTTTTACATTCACTATCAATGATAACGGTAAACAGCCAAATAGAGAAGGTAAATTTCCGTAACGGGGGCACAGAAAGCAAAAAAACTAACAAGCGTTCTAATCCCTCTTCAAATCCAATCTAATCTAATCTCCTATCCAAAACTAAAAAAAAAAAAGTTTTGCCTTTAGTTATACTTTCAAGTATAACTCCTGTTGTAACTTTTATTTGGATTATAAAGGGACTTCTCAGGTTTTTTCACTGTCAGTGTCACTATTTGTGTAGAAATCCAAAATGTCATGTTGTCACCCGAATACAGGTAAAGGCTGGCAACAAAAGTGAGTATACCCCTAAGTGAAAATGTCCAAACTGGGCCCAATTAGCCATTTTCCCTCCCCGGTGTCATATGACTCGTTAGTGTTGCAAGGTCTCAGGTGTGAATGGGGAGCAGGTGTGTTAAATTTGGTGTTATCGCTCTCGCTCTCATACAGGTCACTGGAAGCTCAACATGGCACCTCATGGCAAAGAACTCTCTGAGGATCAGAAAAAAAGAATTGTTGCTCTACATAAAGATGGCCTAGGCTATAAGAAAATTGCCAAGACCCTCAAACTGAGCTGCAGCAAGGTGGCCAAGACCATACCAGGACAGGTTCCACTCAGAAGAGGGCACGCCATGGTCGACCAAAAAAGTTGAGTGCACGTGCTCAGTGTCATATCCAGAGGCTGTGTTTGGGAAATAGACGTATGAGTCTATTGCATTGCTGCAGAGGTTGAAGGGGTGGGGGTCAGCCTGTCAGTGTTCAGACCATATGCCACGCACTGCATCAAATTGGTCTGCATGGCTGTCGTCCCAGAAGGAAGCCTAAAGATGATGCAAACGAAAGCCTGCAAACAGTTTGCTGAAGACAAGCAGACTAAGGACGTGGATTACTGGAACCATATACAAAAATCAAATGTAAAGGTGTTGGCGCTAAAACACATACAAAATGAATGTGAACAAATATCAGAAAAAGCATACGGTGATTGAAAAAGCAAATAAATGTATAAAGTCCAAAGTGACAATACAAACATCATAAATAAATTAAATCTTCTGGTTTGATGTTCCTTCAAATAAAAGCTTCACCACTACCTCATGAGCACTCGTGATGAAGCTTTTATTTGATAGAACATCAAACCAGAAGATTTAATTTATTTATGGTGTTGGGATGGTCACTTTGGACTTTGTCACTTTGTCACTATATATTTATTTACTTTTTCTGAAAATTGTTCACATTCTTTTTGTATGTGTTTAGCGCCAACACCTTTATATTAGATTTTCTACATGGTTCAGTGTTTACACTTTCTTAAAGGGGCAGCTATGTTTAAAAACAATACACTAGGTGCCATTTTCAACCCACTCTTCATCACATTACTGGAACCATGTCCTGTAGTCTGATGAGACCAAATAAACTTATTTGGTTCAGATGGTGTCAAGCATGTGTGGTGGCAACCAGGTGAGGAGTACAAAGACAAGCGTGTCTTGCCTACAGTCAAGCATGGTGATGGGAGTGTCATGGTCTGGGGCTGCATGAGTACTGGGGGAGCTACAGTTCATTGAGGGAACCATGAATACAAACATGTACTGTGACATACTGAAGCAAAGCATGATCCCCTCCCTTCGGAGACTGGGCTGCAGGGCAGTATTCCAACATGATAACGACCCCAAACACACCTCCAAGACGACCACTGCCTTGCTAAAGAAGCTGAGGGTAAAGGTGAAGGACTGGCCAAGCATGTCTTCAGACCTAATCCCTATTAAGCATCTGTGGGGCATCCTCAAACAGAAGGTGGTGGAGAGCAAGGTCTCCTAAATCCACCAGCTCTGTGATGTCGTCATGGAGGAGTGGAAGAGATCTCAAGTTGCAACCTGTGAAGCTCTGGTGAACTCCATGTCCAAGAGGGTTAAGGCAGTGCTGGAAAAGTTTACTCACTTTTGTTGCCAGCGGTTTAGACATTAATGGCTGTGTGTTGAGCTATTTTGAGGGGACAGCAAATTTACACTGTTATACAAGCTTTGCACTCACTACTTTACATTGTAGAAAAGTGTCATTTGTTCAGTGCTGTCACATGAAAAGATATAATAAAAAATGGCAGAGTTACCAAGTTAAAATAAAAGAAAAAAGTGTGAAAGAACACATCTAAGGATCAGTAAGCTACAATGCTATAAATTTTTGTTCTTGAGTTTAGATATGCTTTAAAAAAAAAAACACACCGTCCTGAATTAACTGTACTACAAATGGCCACACTTTGCTAGACATAAGTATAGCACCAACGGTACATTCAAAGCATTTGAATTAGGCTGCATAGGCAACCTTGCTTATGCTGTTCCAATGCATAGACAAAGCAAGCAATTTGCCTTGAGTCCTATGAGTTCAGTTCAAAGCACTGTGCTGCAGTAGTGTGCGCTGAAAAAACCAGGGCATATATGTGTTGTGACGCAGTACATCGCATCACAGCCTACTGTGGTGAATAGAGATGAATTAAATATAATTTTCTGACATTTCAAAAAAAAGTTGAAAAAAAAAATAACATAAAAAAGGTAAACAGTGCGATATATCATAACAATGCATCGGCACCACTCTCTTCACAGCGCACAGCAGCAGCCACGGTATAAAGCAGCCACTGGTGTGAGAAGCCCTAAGCCCAGGTTCACAATGAGAGTGTGAATGAAATTGTGTGAGTTCAGCTGAACTCGCACTATTTCATTCCCACATGTATGTCCCAACTTCGGGGGCGATTCCAGCATGTCAGTCACGACTTCTGAGGCGATTTCAGAGACATCTGTGCGGGTTGCTGCACAGATGTCTATGTAAATCTCACCCCGAAGTCGCCAAAAGTAGTACAGAAACTACTTTTGGGAATCAGTGCAGCACCGCAAATGCGTCATCGCACCAATTCGGATGGTGCCATTGCCTGAAATTGATGCCGATGTCAAATCGCATGCCAAATCACTCCAATGTGAACCAGGGCAAAGGACTTTAGGTCATTCCCATCAGTCCCTGACCCAAAGTCCTTCCAAATTCAAACAAACAGGATCAAATCAGAGTTTGCCATTCCATCTATCAGACACTGCTGTTTCTGTTTTTTTTTCTGAAACACATCTGAAAGGGAGGTGGAATGCAGTGGGTTTTTTTTTTAGCTAGATGCATGGAGCAGAATACACTCATTTTTGCTTTTTCAATTTTATAGCATTGCATTTTTAAACGCAACATGTCCTGCTGTGTTTCAAGTATCCAGTTAATGTAAATATGCACGAAACCTATCTGAAATGTGTGTCAAATGCAAGTGAGGATGCTGATCACATACCCATTATGACATACTATAGGGCACTATGCATAGTTCACATTTTCAGTTAAAATTAAACTCCTTTTTTGTTTTACTTAAACTAAGAAAAAAAGTTAGGAATGTGTGTTTTTCATGTTAGCACCCTCATATCTCTGGATGTGATTTGTGCCTTATGATCACCATGCCAATCTAGCCTTACCTGGTTCCTGCTCCATTCTTGCCGATGCTTTGTATACATGATATTGCCATGACAACGTGGGGTGGAACTCAGAGCAGAACGTCCCATAGGGATTGTTATTAGTTCATAAAAGATACAATGGCTCCCCCTGCTGGTTACAAGTAATAAATTGCTGCTAAACCCAAACTATACAGTATGTACCTGTGAAAATTCTAGTACTGTTACTCCTAAAGATTGATGAGGCTTAAAAATTGACTTTTTTTAAATGAGGAAGTAAGGAAAAATGTAGACAACGGAGTGGCTGTGGATTTAGTATAACCAGACTTTGCTAAAGCAGCTGACATCTTTCCCCACAGGCAGCTAATGTGTAATTTTGGGTCCATGGGTTTAGACAATCCATTCTGTAAATGGAAATAAAATTAGCTTAAAGGGTAGCTACCCCCCCCCCCCCCAAAAAAAAAAAAAATTTAATAAATTGCCGCTTACTATTTCCTAGATGTAGTGACTATATTTCTTTTTTGGGCTTTTTTCTTTCTTTTTTTACCTGGTAATCCTTCCAGTAACATATTTCATGTCTAAATGTCTAAGGGTGACTACTCAATCACTGTGCTGTATGTATTGACAGGCTGCTCTCCTGAAATAGACTACAAACATATCCTCTCTTTTATTTTACATGGGAGACAAGGCAATAAGTAGTTGACAATGTATTTCTAGCACGATCAACAGGAAATTTCTGTCATAGTAGATAACATGCACAAAAATTTTTATTTCATTTTTGTCAATGTTATCTACTATGACAATATCTCATGGTGTGTTTGCAGCTGCTTTTATGTGATATTTTTTAGCACAAGCACAATTTTCTTTTGGTTTAGATACTTTTTGTTACATAGTTACATAGTAGGTGAGGTTTAAAAAAGACACAAGTCCATCAAGTTCAACCTATGTGTGTGATTATATGCCAGTATTACATTGTATTACATTATATATCCCTGTATGTTGTGGTCGTTCAGGTGATTATCTAATAGTTTTTTGAAACTATCGATGCCCCCCGCTGAGACCGCCTATGGAGGGGAATTCCACATCCTTGCCGCTCTTACAGTAAAGAACCCTCTACGTAGTTTAAGGTTAAACCTCTTTTCTTCTCATTTTAATGAGTGGCCACGTGTCTTGTCAAACTCCCTTCCGCGACCGCTGAAAATGTACTTGCTGAAAATGTGCTAATCCTGAAAAAATAAAACTAATACTGCCACCACATATAAGTAGCAGTATATTATAATCAATTACAGTGTTTTGGGGGGTTAGATATACCTTAAAGGAGTTGTAAAGGCAGAAGGTTTTTTATCTTAATGCATTCTATGCATTAGGATAAAAAACCTTCTGTGTGTAGCAGCCCCCTCAGCAACCCCCCTAATTACCTACCTGAGCCCCTTCTCTCTCCAGTGATGTCCACGATCCCCTCAGCCATCCAGGACACTCCTTCTGATTGGCTGAGACAGAGCAGCGGCGCCATTGGCTCCCACAGTTGTCAATTAAAGTCAGTCAGCTAATCAGGGGAGAGAGGGGGTGGGGCTCCGTGCCAGAATTAATACACAGAGCTCTGACTCGGCTTGGGTGCCCCCTGTAACAAGCTGCTGTCTGAGGGACGCTCAAAGGAGGGAGGGGCTAGGAGCAGCAAAGAGGGACCCGAGAAGAGGAGGATCCAGGCTGCTCTGTGCAAAACCAACTGCGCAGAGGAGGTAGGTATAACATGTTTGTTATTTATTTTTATTTTTTTTAAATTAGCCTTTACAATCACTTTAAAACCCATAGTAGTGATTAATGATTCATATTCTGAATTATCTAAGGTTGTTAGCTTAACCTATTTATGAATGATAGAGAGTTTGAGATAAATAGTAGCATTTTTGTGTTTGCAAAAGACAGCAAGCTATGTAGTGGAATAAAGTGCCTACAAGATGTCCCTGAATTATAACAAGACCCTAACCCTTTCGCTGCCAGGCCCTGTGCTCCATTTTGTACACTCAGATGGCCAGACCATTTTTGCAATTTTTCCTTTGCTTTTTTATTTTTCACAGGTGTTCTGTGCATCCCCGTACAGACAGTCCCATTTATGTCAATTGGGATGCAATGGCTGCATAGGCATAGCTGCTATTCCCAATCTGACATCCGTGTGGGTACATGACCCCGATCGCAGACAGTGTGAGCTCTGGGACATGCATGCAGACCTACATGGATGTAAAATTGGGAGCAACGGCTCTGTTCGTGCAAGTGCTAAATCCCAAATTGCATAAATGGGACTGCCTGCACAGAGATGCATGGAACACCCGTGCATCCCTGTAAAGGTACGCTGTGTATGCCCTGTGTGGACAAGGCCTTAGGCCCTTTTCACACAAGCAGATCGATCGGGTCTGCCTGTCCGTTTTAAAGGCAGGCCCAATCAGACCACCCATTGTTCTCTATGGAGAGACTGATGTAAATGGACATGTGGAATAGCGAACTGTGTCCACTCTGCATCAGCGGAGCAGACACGGACCTGTCATCCGCCTGCTCAGCGGGGATTAGCAGACAGATCCCCCGCTGAGCAGGCGGATCTGCTTGACACCATCTCCGTTGGAGGGGTGAGTGCGAGGCTCTTACTATGTTTGTGCTTTTTGTTTATTTTTTTACTGTTTACATTTTTCTTTACTGTCATTTATTTATTTTTAGCTTTTTTTGAGGGGGGGGGGGTCTTTGGTGAGATATCAGAGGTCTAATTAGACTCCCATATCTCTTTTTTGAGACAGAGAAAGGGACTGAAGATAGTCCCTTTTCTCTGTATCACTTTACTTGAATGAATGAAAAATCTGTATAGAGATTCCATTCATTCAGAAAATGACAATCTGATACATTGTAACACTTGCGGTTACCATATATCAGCTGTCAGTGGGCACATAGCAGTGATCAGTTTTAGATAGAAGGGTGCAGCAGGGGTGGAGAGGCAGGGGGCAGGGAAGCGGCGGCATGGGTGAGGGGGGCGGTCACATTAGGGGTTAATAACTCTGATCAGCGGGTTGTAATCCGCTGATCAGAGTTATAGAATTGTTCAGCTGAGTCTGCTGAACAATTCTGATATAAGCTTATAGTCATTGAAGTGACCATAAGCTTATAGGAGAGGGAGAAAGGAGGTCCGTACGCAGTACTGACTTGGCCTTACTGACTTGGCCACCTGCGGGCACTTCTGTAGGTCCGTACGGCGTACGGACTTGGCAGTGAAAGAGTTAAAGCGTTAGTAAACTGGCTATTTAAAAAAAATCATGGGCCTCGGGTGGTTTAAGCCATAATGTGCTAGTATGCCTCGCATATGAGTACATTACGAAATACTTACCTCAAAACTAAGCCCTCCAGAAGTGCGCTGTCACCGCTGACAGGGGCCAGGGCTTACATCTTTACCCAGTCTTCCTTCCGGGTTCACGTGCTGCAGCCGCTTGATTGGCTGAGCCGCAATGATGCGTGCGAGAGTAATGGTTTACGGCACAGAGCTCTGAAGGGACGGTACGGTATGCTGTCCCTTCAGAGCACATGCATCAATGACATAATTCCCTGTGAATATCTCCTAAATACCGCAAGTTTAGCAGATATTCACTGTACGTACAGTTAAGCCTTTTTATAGGCTTACCTGTAGGTACAAGTTCAAAGTACAAGTTTACTACTACTTTAATGCACTTTAATTGGATAACTGTGTGGCAAATGAGGTTTAAGGTTGATAAACGTAAAATTATGCACTTGGGGAGTAAAACATGCATACATCATACATTCTTGGAGTAGAACAGCCGAGGGAGTCAATTGTTGAAAAGGATCTCAGTTTTCTGGTAGATCATAGACTTAAAACGGTGTAGGAATCTGCTGCCCTCCACTGTCTGCTGCTCTCCACATGACCTTACACACAGGGGCTGTTGCTACTGTTGTATTTTACCCAGACCAGAAGCAGAGACTATTATGCAAGTATTCCTGTGTTCTGATAGTTTAACTGCAGCTTCCAATAGTTTTTATCTGATGTGTGTATCTGAATCCTAGTGACAGACAGACTATGTTTGTCCAATTGTTATTAGCTCATACAGGGCTCAAAAAAGTCCTGAGCTACTAGCCAGGTCTCAAGGGTTACTCACCACCAATTGCCCCACCCAACCCTTACCCTGCCCCACCCCTAATCACACCATCATAAATGATCTCATGGAATGACACTTAAATGTTTTATGCAGAATTAAGTTACAAAAATAAATATTAACAACAACTTTATCAGTTCCCTTCAGCCCTTCAGCACAGCCTCACCAGTGCCCATCAACGCAGGCTCACCTGTATCCATCATTGCAGCGTGACCTATGCCCATCATTTCAGCGTGACCTGTGCCCGTCATTGCAGCATGACCTGTGCCCATCATTGCAGCCTCACTGTGCCCACCATTGCAGCCTCACCGTGCCCCCATTGCAGCCTCACCGTGCCCCCATTGCAGCCTCACCGTGCCCCACATTGCAGCCTCACTGTGTCCCACATTGCCACCTAACCATGCCCCACATTGCCGCCTCACCATGCCCCACATTGCAGCCTCACCATCCCCCACATTGCAGCCTCACTGTGCCCCACATTGCAGCCTCACCATGCCCCACATTGCAGCCTCACTGTGCCCCAAATTGCACCCTCATTGTGCCCCAAATTGCAGCCTCACTGTGCCCCAAATTGCAGCCTCACTGTGCCCCCATTGCAGCCTCACTGTGGCCCGAAATTCAGCCTCACTGTGCCCCAAATTGCAGCATCACTGTGCCCCAAATAGCAGCATCACTGTTCCCCACATTGCAGCCTCACTGTGCCCCACATTGCAGCCTCACTGTGCCCCCATTGCATCCTCACTGTTCCCCAAATTGCAGCATCACTGTGCCCCAAATAGCAGCCTCACAGTGCCCCCATTGCAGTATTACTGTGCCCCAAATAGCAGCATCACTGTGCCCCACATTGCAGCCTCACTGTGCCCCCATTGCAGCCTCACTGTTCCCCAAATTGCAGCATCACTGTGCCCCAAATAGTAGCCTCACAGTGCCCCCATTGCAGCACCACTGTGCCCCAAATAGTAGCCTCACAGTGCCCCCATTGCAGCATCACTGTGCCCCAAATAGTAGCCTCACAGTGCCCCATTGCAGCCTTGCCAGGGCGGAGGAAGAGAGAGGGATCATGACGAGTTATAGGAGAGCCCCGCCTCCTCCTAACCCCACGCCTGTAATAGACATAATGCATCCTTGCATTGGACCCGCGTTCTGTCTATCACAGGCATGGGGTTAGGAGAGTGCCTGTGAGAGTGAGCAGAGCAGAGACCGTTTCAATGTCAGCTGTTACAGCGTGTTTTACTGCTCGGTGATCCCGCGGCTCTCCTCTACCTCCATGGCACTCTTCCACCGGGAGAACGGCTCCTGATCAACTCCGCCCGCTGGTGCTGCTCGCCCCCCCCCATTCCCAGGCAGCCCAGCTCCTCGCCAGCCCTCATTTTCCACTTGCAAAATGCGAGTAGGCGAGTGGAAAATTTGAGGGCTGAGCTCATATGCCCATTGGCAGATAGCTAGGTCTGTGCTACTGTATGTGTGTAGTAGTCTTCTTCCGCTATATTAGCAGGTGAACCTGTTTATTGTAGTAGAGTTTATATGCAGCTCCTGTTATTTTAGGTAACCCTGTCCCTTCTGATCTGGAATTCTATAGTTGGTTTTAGTTCAGGGCTTAATAACCAGTATAGGCTAGAGCCAGGTTAGGCATCTGACAACCACTTTTGGTAGTTAGAGATCCATTTGCATGGCAGATTAGGTGCTACTAGGAAATAAGCACAGAGTAGATAGGCTAAATCTGAGTTCAAGTGCCACATCACGGTTTCTGTATGTGAAAAGCTGCATTCCAGGCTGGTTGGACAATGGCTGGAGATTCTCCCCATCACTGCATATCTTATCTTCAGACCTGACTCCAAGATGAATGCTGCATCATGATCATCCTCAGGGGCCCCTGCAACTGGACTTTGCTGGGTATATGTGCACAATTCCACCAAGACTCTTATTGGGCCCTTTGCTAATTCTCAGGAAAGGAATCCCTTCTTTTCACAGAGGCCCTGTCCTGGCTAGAGGCTCTGGCAAATTTATTGTCAAACCTACTGTTCCACTTTGTAATTGTTCTGGTTCTCTTATTTACCTACAGGTTTTGTGCAATGCAGTATCCTGTTTGGGGAGTTCCATTTGTCATAAACCCCCTTTCTGTAAAAGAGGGCTAAAGCTGTATTAAACTCAAAAGGAAACATTTATTATATTGCAGCTTACCAACTAGTATATGTGATGGCTGCATTTGTTTTCTTTGCTAGGCTTTCTTTCTTTCACCTGGTGATCAGACCAATTCGTTTTTTTGTTTTTCAACAGAATAAGCTGTTCTGCAGATGTAGCAGTTAGAGGGTTGAGACAAACCATTTACCACTGGTAGGGGTGCTTACAATGGTCTGCTTTTATTTATTTATGTAAAATGTTTATCCCCAAAGGAAAAAAACCTGTTTGCTGTGACGGCTTAAAATAGTGTTAGCAGGAGTTTGTCTTCAATTTGTTAGTGTATTTAAATCTGCCAGTGCATCTAACACTACCCTCCCCCCAGATTAACAATGTTGCTGTCCAAAGGTGTCTCTGTGCTCCTTTGTCCAGAGTGTAGGCACTCTAATACAGGAGGTGTGTTTTTGGCAGAATCACCAGGTTACATAGTTACATAGTTGGTGAGGTTGAAAAAAGACACAAGTCCATCAAGTCAAACCTGTGTGTTTGTTTTTATGTTAACAGTACATTGTATACCCCTGTATGTTGTGGTCGTTTAGGTGCCCATCCAATAGTTTTTTTAAATTATCGATGCTTCCCGCTGAAACCACTGTTTTTGGAAGAGAATTCCACATTCTTACCGCTCTTACAGAAAAGAACCCTCTATGCAGTTTAAGGTTAAACCGCTTCTCTAATTTTAGCGAATGGCCGCGTGTCCTATTAAATTCCCTTCCGCAGAAACGTTTTCTCCCTATTGTGGGGTCGCCAGTACGGTATTAGTACAATGAAATCATATCCACTCTCAAGCGTCTCTTCTCCAGAGAGAATAAGTTCAATGGTTTCAGTCTTTCCCCATAGCTGAGATTTTCCAGTACCTTTATTAGCTTTGTTGTCCTTCTCTGGACCCTCTCCAGTTCCAGCACATCCCTCTTGAGGATTGGTCCCCAGAACTGGATGGCATACTCTAGGCGTGAAAACGTGAAAGAAAAGGGGGCGCTAGTTTAATTCATCTGCATAGAAATTGCAGATAATGTGAAAAAAAAATGAAAAAACTAAATCACACACAAAAAAAACTTTAAAAAACACTCCAGGCAAGATCCTTATTTTTTTTGTGTGTGATTTAGTTTTTTCACATTTTTTTCACATTATCTGTAATTTCTATGTAGATGAATTAAACTAGCGCCCCCTTTTCTTTCACATTTTTTCATCTAGGAGTGTACTTCACTTTTCAGGGGAGCAGCTTAATATTTATATTTATATCTTAATTTTGCATTGGCGTGGAGCCTATTTTTATGTTCTCTATACTCTGGGTGTGGCCAGACCAGAGTCTCATAGAGTGGGAGAATTATTGTTTTATCTCTGGAGTTAATCCCCTTTTCAATGCATGCCAATATTCTGTTGGCCTTGCTTGCAGCAGCTTGGCATTGCATGCCATTGCGAGCCTATCATCTACTAGGATCCCCAGATCCTTTTCCATCCTTACATTTCCCCAGAGGTTCTCCCACTAGTGAGTAAATTGCATCATATTTTTGGCACCCAAATGCATTATTTTACATTTTTCAACATTAAACCTCATTTGCTATGTGGTTGCCCACCCCATTAATTTGTTTAGATCTTCTTACAAGGTTTCTACATACTACATAGATGTTATGGCCCTGCTTAGCTTAGTATCGTCCACAAATACTAAGATTGAGCTGTTTTTCCCATCCACCAGATCATTTACAAATAAATTAAAACAGATTGGTCCCAGGACAAAACCCTGGGGGACCCCACATTCCACACCATTCTGAGTACTCCCCATTTATCACTACCCTCTGCACTCGCCCCTGTAGCCAGTTTTCAATCCATGTACTCACCCTTTGGTCCATGCCGACAGACCTTAATTTGTGCAGTAAACGTTTATGGCTAACTGTATCAAATGCCTTTGCAAAACCCAGATACACCATGTCTACAGGCCTTCCTTTATCTAGATGGCAGCTCACCTCCTCATAGAAGGTTAATAGATTGGTCTGGCAAGAATGATGGTGAACTGGAGAAAGTGCAGAGAAGGACAACCAAACTGGTAAGAGGCATGGAGGAGTTCAGCTATGAGGAAAGATTAGCTAAAATGAGAAGAGACATCCATATAGTGAACTTGGTGTGGCGTTATTCACTTTCAGGTCAATACAATGGACAAGGGGGTACTCTTTTTGTCTGGAGGAAAAGAGGTTTAACCTTCATAAGCAAAGGCTTCTTTACAATATGAGCTGTGAAAATGTGGAATAAACTCCCTCAGGAGCTAGTTCTAGTCAACTCAGAAGATCTAGATATGTTTCTAAATGCACGGAATATAATTGACTAGTTTAATATTTTTAAAGCTGAATTCAGAGGAAAGTAAAAATTCATCCCAGCCTCACTGAAAGGGTTAAATGCTCCTTTAGGTCTAGGGGACCAGGAAAAGCAGCTATATTTAACTGATCCTCAGCTCCTATTCATGGTTCATGGTTCAATTCAGGTTCTTTTCATTCTGAAGGATCGTTGCCAGCAGCCTCTTCTCCCCTACACTCCAGCAGTTGCAGGTCCTCTGACATCATCATGTACAATGCAGGGACGATAGCCCTGCATTGGACATGAGGATAAAAAAGAACAGTCCACTGCCAGATCACAGTGGAGAAGAGGAAAGCACCAAAGCGAAACATGAATCAGGTAAGTAAAACTGCTTTTTCAGTGAAACGGATGGAAAGCCTGACCGCTTCAATAAACACACTCTCGATGCCCATAACCGGGTTTGGGAATTGTGGGATCTGTTAGAATCCCCTTCAGCCTGAAGTCTTACTAATTTGGTGACGCCCTGTGTGGACGGTGACTCTGGTCTTTGGGGGGGTCCTGGTGTGGGTGGTTGCTCTTTACTATTTTCTCTTTTCTTTTCTTCTCTTTCTACCTCTGTCTTGCTGTACTGTATGCCCTTTGACTTTTGCCATTGTGCTCATTTCAGTGCTTTTTCCCACTCAGCTACATGCCATTGGGCAGTTGTGATGTCGTAGTATTACTGCTGCTGTGGTTGTGATCATTAAACCTGACATTGTTGTATATTGTCTCCATCTACAGGATCCACGTGTCTTATTCCACTTTTTCATGTGATTGCAATGTCAATGGGCACTTATTGGCTTTTGTCATGTATATTGTTTAGTATTTTCTTGTTTTTATTGTTGATAATTATTAAAAGTGTCAGTTTTCAAAAAAAATATTTTCCGTGTCCCCTAGATTTAAAAGACCAATTAAACCTTGCAGTACAGAGGCAACCCCATTACAAGAAAGGCTTTTACATTCCCCAGAGATAGGCTTTAAGTAATAAAGCCTTAGATTGGTAATTCAGAGAATATCCTATTTAGAGTTCTGTGAATGTCATAACTAATCACATGTGCAGCACCATGGCAAGTGCAGATCCAACTCCGGATCCACAATTTGATGGGGACCAGCACTTGTTGATTGTGCAGGTTGGTATGGGAACTGAGTAGAGCAGGGGTGCAAGCCGCTGGCCCTCTGATGTGCCCCATAAACCCCTGCTCTGGGATGGCGGGTTGGCAAGCCCAGATCACAGGTTCCCAACTCGCTATCCCAGAGCATCAGTGGTAAGAATGGAGGCGGCGGTAGAGGAAGCCTGTCACAGGTGGAGTAATACCAAATGTGCTTTGCCTGTGGCAACAACAGCTGGAGATACCCGCCTGGGACAGCAACAGCATGGGACAGATACCTGCAGGAATCCTGAGGAAGAAGTGAAGTTTGAAGTCAGTATTTTTAATTAAAGCCAAACAGCAAGAGACATATCTGTTCTCTACACTGGTTACTCCGGGCTGCTGTCAAACTGATCCACAGATGCAGCACAGGGCACCTGCAGGTTACCTTCACTGCGCTATAGACTTCTGTTTTTACCTGCGGGTTTGGTGCTTTTTAAAAGCACACCAAAACTCCTGAATGCAGGAGCTTTGGTGCCCTTTCAGAAAGTGTACCACACCTGCAGGATACAATAAAATTTTATGGCAAAGTGCAGGTAACCCGCAAGAAAGACACAGGTGCACTGTGCTGTACCCGCAGTATGGGTAAACCATACCTCGGCAATGTGAAAGCAGCTTCGCTATGGAGCAGCAGATGTAAACAGACATGTGTCTGTTTACACTTGCCTACCCCCAATTTAATCCACTAAAAAACAGAAGGGGATCGGTCCCCTTCCATCTGGGAGGATTGGATCGGAGGGCCCATAGAGTAGAGTGGGCTGTGTACAAGTAGGCTGTGTACGAGAAGAGTGGGCTGTGTACCATAGAGGGGGCCCATATGCAGAGTGGACACCAGTGGCGACCCGTCCATAGGGGGTGCACGGTGCCGCCCCCCTCAAAGCTAGTGACAAAAAAAATTAAAAAAGGCCCTTTAAAAAACAAAAGAAAAGAAAAAAAAAAGGTCCTTTAAGTGCACTGTGTTCGGGCGCCGGGCACAGTGCACTATGGGAAGCGTGACGTCAATGCAATTGCGTGATTGCAGACGAGATGCTTTATTTGCGGGGTTTTGTGCTGCATTGTGGCGCAATGCTTTGCACGGCAACACTCCCACTTGTTCACTTCCATGTCATTCTTCACTGTCTATGTTTAGAATGGCACCCCCGTAGAACATAGGCGATGCTTTCCCACGTAGTCACCTCCGTTTGCTCTGTGCCAGTGAGAAGCTGAATTTGGATGGATCGCATGGCCCAAGCGGGGCCTATTTATGAAGAATATTCCATTTTGATGGTAAGCCACTGGACCTCCTGTCAGCCGCGAGCCACCCCCGCAGGGGGATGTGGAGGGTTTGCTGTGAGTGTTCCGCATTGCTGGGGGGGTGTGCTGGCAGCCGCAAGCCACCCATGAGGGGGGGTGGAGGGTTTGCTGTGAGTGTGCCGTGAGCCAGGGGGTGCTGGCAGCCGCAAGCCAACCGCGAGGGGGTGCTATATACTATCTGTGGTGCTGATCTATATACTATCTGTGGTTATGATCTATATACTATCTGTGGTGCTGATCTATATACGATCTGCGCCGAACAGTATGTTGTCTACCGGGCGCTCGGATTCGGCACATCACGGATCTTGTGGACAGATTACTGGGAGGGGCTGGTGAAGACCCGGCTGTCATGGTGCACGTTGGCACCAATGACAAAGTCAGAGGCAGATGGAGTGTCCTAAAGAACGATTTTAGGGGCTTAGGTGCTAAATTGAGGAAAAGGACCTCCAAGGTAGTGTTCTCAGGAATACTACCGGTACATCGAGACACACCAGAAAGGCAGAGGGAGATTAGGGAAGTAAACAAGTGGCTGAAGAGCTGGTGTAGTAAGGAGGGGTTTGGGTTCCTGAAGGACTGGGCTGACTTCTCAGTCGGTAACCGGTACTATAGAAGGGACGGACTGCACCTAAATGAGGAGGGTGCAGATCTGCTGGGAATGAAGATGGCCAAAAAGTTAGAGGGGTTTTTAAACTAGGCGATGGGGGGGAGGGTCCAGAGACAGTGATAGCCAGCGCGGAAGATATTCCATGGGTAGTATTGGGTGCATTAGTGGTAGGTTAACCAAAGCACAAAAACACAAGGTGAGTATAATAGCAAGTCCTAGTTGCAATCTTGAAACACCCAATACGAGGACAATATGCGACCGGTCTAAACTATGTGGCATGTTCACCAATGCCAGGAGCATGGCGGACAAGATGGGTGAACTAGAGATACTGTTGTACAAGGAGGATTTGGATTTTGTGGGAATTTCAGAGACCTGGTTCAACAGCTCTCATGATTGGCTGGCAAACATTCAAGGGTATACCCTATACCGCAAGGATAGAGAGGGTAAAAAAGGGGGAGGGGTATGCCTATATATCAAGAATAATGTACAAGTGAATGTGAGAGATGACATCACTGAGGGAGCTAGTGAGGAGGTGGAATCCTTATGGGTAGAGCTCCAAAGGGATGAAGCTAAGGGGAAAATAATACTGGGAGTATGCTATAGGCCCCCTAACTTGAGGGAGGAGGTGGAGACGGATCTCCTATCACAAATTGGATTAGCAGCAAGGATGGGAAGTGTTATCATAATGGGGGATTTTAATTATCCAGACATAGACTGGGCGGAGGGAACCGCGCATTCATTTAAGGCTCGCCAGTTCCTTAATGTCTTGCAGGACAATTTTATGGGTCAGATGGTAGACGCACCAACTAGAAATAAAACATTACTGGATCTACTGATTACCAACAATACAGACCTGATCACAGATGTGGAAATACGGGGCAATTTAGGTAACAGCAATCACAGGCCAATTAGTTTCAGTATAAATCACACAAATAGGAAACATGAAGGGAACACAAAGGCACTGAATTTCAAAAGAGCCAACTTCCCTAAACTACAAACACTGCTAAAAGGCATAAATTAGGATAAAATATTAGGAACAAAGAATACGGAGGAGAGATAAGAGCATATTAAATAAGGGCATTAGCCAATGTATCCCATTGGGTAATAAATTTAAAAGAGCGAACAAAAATCCTGGATGGCTTAACTCCAATGTAAAAATGCATATAAAAGCAAAGGAGAAGGCCTTCAAAAAATACAAGGTTGAAGGATCATCCTCAGCATTCAGACTTTATAAAGAATGCAATAGGAAATGTAAGGGTGCAATTAGGACGGCTAAGATAGAACATGAAAGACACATAGCGGAGGAGAGCAAAAAAAATCCCAAGAAATTCTTTAAGTATGTAAACAGTAAAAAAGGGAGGACAGACCATATTGGCCCCATAAAGAATGAGGAAGGACATCTGGTTACAAAGGATGGGGAGATGGCAAAGGTATTGTATTTATTCTTCTCCTCAGTCTTCACGAGTGAATCGGGGGGCTTCAGTAACCAAAACTGCAGTGTTTATCCTCATGACACAACACAGGAAGCACCTACATGGTTAACAGAGGATGGAATTAAAATTAGACTTGAGAAACTTAACATAATAAATCACCGGGACCAGATGGCTTGCATCCGAGGGTACTTAGGGAACTCAGTCAGGTGCTTGCCAGACCGTTGTTCCTAATTTTTACAGACAGTCTATTGACTGGAATGGTACCAGCTGATTGGAGAAAAGCCAATGTAGCACCAATATTTAAAAATGGCCCAAAAAACATCCCTGGGAATTACAGACCAGTTAGCCTAACATCAGTAGTATGTAAACTCTTGGAGGGGATGATAAGGGACTATATACAAGATTTTAGTAATAAGAACAATAACATTAGCAGTAATCAGCATGGATTCATGAAGAATCGTTCTTGCCAAACCAATCTATTAACCTTCTATGAGGAGGTGAGTTGCCATCTAGATAAAGGAGGGCCCGTAGACGTGGTGTATCTGGATTTTGCAAAAGCATTTGACACAGTTCCCCATAAACGTTTACTGTACAAAATAAGGTCCGTTGGCATGGACCATAGGGTCAGTACATGGATTGAAAACTGGCTACAAGGGCGTGTTCAGAGGGTGGTGATAAATGGGGAGTACTCAGAATGGTCAGGGGTGAGTAGTGGGGTTCCCCAGGGTTCTGTGCTGGTACCAATCCTATTTAATTTGTTTATAAACGACCTAGAGGATGGGATAAACAGTTCAATCTCTGTATTTGCAGACGATACTAAGCTAAGCAGGGCAATAACTTCTCCGCAGGATGTGGAAACCTTGCAAAAAGACCTGAACAAATTAATGGGGTGGGCGACTACATGGCAAATGAGGTTCAATGTAGAAGAATGTAAAATAATGCATTTGGGTGGCAAAAATATGAATGCAATCTATACACTGGGGGGAGAACCTCTGGGGGAATCTAGGATGGAAAAGGACCTGGGGGTCCTAGTAGATAATAGGCTCAGCAATGGCATGCAATGCCAAGCTGCTGCTAATAAAGCAAACAGAATATTGGCATGCATTAAAAGGGGGATCAACTCCAGAGATAAAACGATAATTCTCCTGCTCTACAAGACTCTGGTCCGGCAGCACCTGGAGTATGCTGTCCAGTTCTGGGCACCAGTCCTCAGGAGGGATGTACTGGAAATGGAGCGAGCACAAAGAAGGGCAACAAAGCTAATAAAGGGTCTGGAGGATCTTAGTTATGAGGAAAGGTTGCGAGCACTGAACTTATTCTCTCTGGAGAAGAGACGCTTGAGAGGGGATATGATTTCAATTTACAAATACTGTACTGGTGGCCCCACAATAGGGATAAAACTTTTTCGCAGAAGAGAGTTTAATAAGACTCGTGGCCACTCATTACAATTAGAAGAAAAAAGGTTTAACCTTAAACTACGTAGAGGGTTCTTTACTGTAAGAGCGGCAAGGATGTGGAATTCCCTTCCACAGGCGGTGGTCTCAGCGGGGAGCATTGATAGCTTCAAGAAACTATTAGATAATCACCTGAATGACCGCAACATACAGGGATATGTAATGAAATACTGACACATAATCACAGACATAGGTTGGACTTGATGGACTTGTGTCTTTTTTCAACCTCACCTACTATGTAACTATGTAACTATCTGTGGTGTTGATCTATATACTATCTGTGGTGCTGGTCTATATACTATCTGTGGTGCTGATCTATATACTATCTGTAATGCTGATCTATATACTATCGGTGGTGGTGATCTATATACTATCTGTGGTGCTGATCTATATACTATCTGTAATGCTAATCTATATACTATCGGTGGTGGGGATCTATATTTTATCTGTGGTGCTGATCTATATACTATCTGTGGTGCTGATCTATATACTATCTGTAATGCTGATCTATATACTATCTGTAATGCTGATCTATATACTATCTGTAATGCTGATCTATATACTATCGGTGGTAGTGAACTATATACTATCTGTGTTGCTGATCTATATACTATCTGTGGTGCTGACCTATATACTATCTGTGGTGCTGATCTATATACTCTATCTGTGATGCTAATCTATATACTACCTGTGGTGCTGATCTATATACTGTCTATTTGTGGTGCTGATCTATATACTATCTGTGGTGCTGAGCTATATACCGTATCTGTGATGCTGATTTACATACCGTATCTGTGATGCTGAGCTGTATACTCTGTCCTGTGATTCTGGGGCTGTATACTCTGTCCTGTGATGCTGAGCTGTATACAAGTCCTGACACTATGGGTGGAAGCAAGTGGAATACAGGGGACGGAGTGGGTGGATTATATAAGGGGTGGGGCTTATGAGAAGTGGGAAGGGTCAAAAAAGAAGGGTGGGGTCTGGCACCCCCCATCCTAAAACTTCACCAGCCACCACTGGTGGACACGGACCTGTCATCAGTCCACTCCAGTGGCGGAAGTATAGGGGTCGCTGAGGTCGCCATGGCGACTGGGCCCCATGCTGCAGGGGGCCCTTGAGGGCCCCCCTGTTTATCTTGTAAGGATGAGCGGCTGAGATCGTTCTCCCCATCGTCAGCCGAACTGTAATCGGCACTGTACGGGGAGCTTGTCACACTGATCAGTGAAAGCAGTGTGTGCTGTGCTCTTTGTCTCCCCCTACAGTGCAGTACCCAGCAGGAAGAGGTAAGGTAAAGCACTGCCGTTTTTGAAAAGGCTTTCTGTATATGTGTGTTTGTGTGTGTTCATGTATGTGTGTTCATGTATGTGTGTTCATGTATGTGTGTTCTTATATGTGTGTTCATGTATGTGTGTTCTTATATGTGTGTTCATGTATGTGTGTTCATATATGTGTGTTCATGTATGTGTGTTCTTGCATGTGTGTTCTTATATGTGTGTTCATGTATGTGTGTTCTTATATGTGTGTTCATATATGTGTGTTCATGTATGTGTGTTCATGTATGTGTTTGCATGTGTTCATGTGTGTATTTATATATGTGTTTGTGTGTGTGTATATACAGTATATGTGTGTGTATATTATGTGTGTGTTTATCTATGTGTATGTGTGTGTGTTTAGATGCAATGATGGCCCGTGCATTAAGGGCGCACGGGCGCCGCCCCCTCTCTCCAGCCACCCCTCTATCACCAATAGATAGATTCATGCATTGCATGAATCTATCTATGGCCGCCGCTGCCACCCCCTATTCAGGCGCCCAGCCCCGTTTTGGGCGCAGGGAACCTGAATTACAGCGGCGAGGGGTGTTTTTGAAGCACCAGATTAGAGCCATAGGCTCTAATAGGCATCAAAAAAGGTGACCTCACAGGTCACTCAGCTGTGTTAGAAAAGCGAATGACTATTCGCTCTACTAACACTAAACTGCCTCTCCGCCAATCAGGTGCTCGGATCTGTTACCCATCACCTGATTGGCTGAAATGACAGGCGCCGCTATTGGACGCCTATCAGGAGGAGAGGACGGGAGATGAGGACAGCAGGAGACGCATGGAGGACCCCACTCGTCGCAGTCACCCGCTGCCCCACCAAGACAGGGTAAGTGCCGGTGAGCGGTCGGGGGTCACACTGGGGGCATTCAAGGGCACACTGGCAGCATTTGATGGGCACACGGGCAGCATTTGATGGGCACAGTGGCAGCGTTTGGGCACAGTGGCTGCAATTGATGGCACAGTGTCTGCGTTTGATGGAACACTGGCAGCATTTAATGGGCACAGTGGCAGCGTTTGATGGCTCAGTGGCAGCATTTAATGGGCACACTGGCAGCATTTGGGCACACTGGCAGCGTTTGGGCACAGTGGCTGTGTTTGATGGGCACAGTGGCAGCTTTTGGCACAGTGGCTGTGTTTGATGGGCACAGTGGCAGCTTTTGGCACAGTGGCTGTGTTTGATGGCACACTGGCAGCATTTAAGTGGCACAGTGGCTGCAATTGATGGCACAGTGGCAGCGTTTGATGGGCACAGTGGCTGCATTTGATGATTTTTTTTCAAAAAATGTTTGCGCCCCCAAAAAAATTTTGAGCACCAGCCGCCACTGTTTAAATGTATGTATGCACATTTTATGTATGCACGCTTAATCCTGACACCCTATATGTGTACAATCAGGACTGATTTATTTTTTTCTTGCTCGTTCAAAGTACCAGCAACAAAATGCTGTTCCTCTGAAAAGCGATCCATGCTCAGATCACTTTTCAGAGGCATTTGACAGCCGGTAAAGAGGCAATATGTTGCCTCCTGACCACCTGTTTTAACCCCTTAAAGTGATTGTAAAGGTTTTTTTAATTGAAATAACAAACATGTCATACCTTCATTGTGCAGTTAGTTTTGCACAGAGTGACCCCGAACACCGACTTCTGGGGTCCCTCGGCGGCTCTCACGGCTCCTCCTCTTATCAGACATCCCCCTAGGAAAAGCGCTGTCCAGGGGGCAGGGGGGCCCTTCATGATTTCTTGCATCGGGGCCCTGAAGGTTTTAGTTACGCCCCTGGTCCACTCTGCTCATTGTGGCAACCGGTTACCAAGTTGCTTAAGTGGCTCTCGCACTTCAAAAGGTTGAGCACCACTGTAGTAGAGTTTGGGGTTCCACCCTTCCAAGGAGTCCATTGTACTGCCAGGGAACAGCAGGTGCATGAATACACTAGCGATTTGTGTGCCTGTCTGCACTACCCAGGCTGGCGTTTGGGAATACAGCTCCTGCAGAAGCAATGAGTGAATAACGCCATGTTCTGGACTGATAGACCACATTCTATTAGGATAGCAGCTGTGTAGTCCAAGCATGTGTAGCCCAAGCAAGTTTGCTTAAAAATTCTCTGTTTAGGTATGTGAACAATGGTACTTATTGTAGCATATCTTATCACCTTATTTTAAAACTGACTCTCAACACTGTATGTAGATTCCTATAGGTAGGTAGAAACCTATTAAGCAGTGATTATAGTATAAGCTACATTATGTTATACAGTTGACAATAACACACTGACAAGTTTGAATATGCTAAATACTTTATTTAATGTAGCACTGAAGTTTTGTGGTCTCCATGTAACTTGAGTAGTAAATACACTAGCATTTTGTACTGTAGAAGAATCTGATTATGCCCAGCTGCAGCACTCACAGCTTGGGTCAAAAACAAGGCCAACCTGGCAATTTTGTTGGTAGGTGACGCCATTTAAGCAATGCCAGAAAGCATTTTTATTGCCAGCCACTGGAAGAAGAGGGAGGTGTGCAACCTGTAAATGAAGATAGAAGAATATCAGAATGTGTTTTCAATTTTTTATAATAATTGAAGTAAGAGGCTATACAATTAATGTACACAGAAACACTTTCAAAAACACTCCAGCAGTTAAAATTATATACTGTAGATACTGTATGAACTAAACGTATGACTCACCAGAAGCTTGTATTCCAAGAGCTTGGTTCAAGGTGCTGATCAGAGGATATTTGCCCTGGTTACAGAAAGTACCAGTAAAATCATCCAGATCAATTGTCCAAACCATTGCACCAGCAAAGTTGTTCTTCATCAGCCATTCAGCCTGTAGGTAAAAGAATGAAAAGTTGTGTAAGGCTCTGTTTCTGTGTTTTGGCTTTTTCTATTTTATTGTATAACAAAAGTACCTTTATCTGGAAGCTCTTCTGGTTGTCGTATCCCAACCACTCATTTCCTTGGTAGGCAAAAGGAACATCTTCAGCAGAAGACCACTGACTGGTAGCTCCATTCTTCAGGAAAGTACAGATCTAAGGGAATGCAAAGAAAAATGTCAAATATTCATATCTATTATTTAGATCACAACAAAAGACTCAGAGAGCCATTCATTTCCATTCAGTCTATGGAATTTATTGAATGGAGAATATAAATTAATACTACATAATGTTCTACATAATACATAATATTACTTAATTAGTAGGAACACTGATGTGGTACTACCAGTGTAATGCATAATGTATTGTAAATATTACGTATTAAATCGGGCATTAAAGGATACTTTTAGTAATGCCCTGCAATAGGTAAATATCTCTAAAATGTAGTCTCCTGCAAAATAACCTTGCAATCTTACTTCATAATAGGCCAAGAATCCAGATTGTTTGGTGTAAGGTCCAGCAGGGCCAGCTCCAGAAGTAGGGGCACCAATAGCAGTGTTTGATGGATTGCTCAGAATGAAGGTGTGTCCATAGGTTGGGAAGCCAACAATGAGTTTTGAAGCTGGTGCACCATTGTTCATCCAGTAGTTCATAACATAATCCTGCAAGCGGAAGAAATAATAGACTGTGTATATGTGCTTATGCACGTAAATACAGTTGTAACTTTAGTTACTATAAATAGCTATTATTTTGTGATATGTTCTTTACAGATACATATTAAAGTTGGTCAGATGATATGCACTTGCATTTATAACCTCAGTATCATTATTGACATAAAGGCTGATTTACCAAAAAAGTAGAAAATCTTCACTCATAAATATAAGTTTGATTATTCACTTCAATTATCCAGTCACGTGAAAAGCAAATTCCTGGTCATTTTAAATACTCAGTTTACCACAGATGCTTTTCCAATGATTGGATAATTGAATTGAACATTCACAAATTCTAATGTTTATATTCTCAACTGTTTTAGTATATTAGCATTATTGTCTGATGAATACTTACCACATTCAGGTAAGAGTTTGCACCGGTGGCAGAGGGGTTAGAATACAAGGGGCTGTTTTCTCCAGTGTAACCTTCCCATGAGCCATGCATATCATAGGTCATGACATGGAAGTAATCCAAAGCCCTAAATATTGAAAAAAATATTATTGGAAAGATATTATATATTTATATATATATATACACAGGGAGCTGCTTCCAGTTTCATTCACCTGGTTAGCCTTATCATCACTAAAAAAGGATTAAGCATCTTAGCCATACAAAGCACACTGCTAGAGGTAGAGATACTAAAAGAGGCAATTTACTCATTGTTGTCAGTACATCTAGGACTCTGAAAGTCCTCTTTTTAGCATTTAGGATCTAGGAGTTTGGACCCAGAGGGGGTGAAAGGAGAGTATGCAGTACCCAACTAATTAAAACAATTGCAAAGACATTAATAATGAGGTCCCAGCTGCTATGCAAATCTGTTTTGAAAGTGAACTTTCTCCTATAGTTCATTCGTTTTGATCATTTATTTTAGTTTAAGCGCTTTCTGTATTTCAACTTTCAGTTAACCTGTTAGTATTGTGTTTATGCAATAATCAGAAAATTCAGCCTTTAATTATTATAACTTTGCAGACTTACTTATGAAAGATTAATCATTTCCCCTTTTTTAACTTTAGTTATTTTGCCTAACATTTTAGGTGGGGAGTATTAGGGGGAGTTGCTGCCTTCCAGCCTCCTAACCTCACACAATACATAGAAAATAGAAATAGTTAAGGCGAGGCCATTGACAGTTCAGCAACTTTCAGATCAACAAAGAATTTGTCAGTGAAATAGGTTCACATATTTATTGCCAGACTGGTTTGATTTAAAGTGGAGGTCCGCCCACCGCTGCAAAAATGAAAAGCTAGCAGCTACACATACTGAAGCTGCTGACTTTTAATAATCGGACACTTACCTGTTCTGGAGTCCAGCGATGTCGGCACTGCAGCTGATGTTTCCATCAGCTGTCGGGTGCATGCCGCCTCCATTGCGAGTAAGGGAACCCTACTGCTCATGCATGAGGCTCGGCTCCTCTCTGCTACAGTCCTGGCGGCCGGGAAAGGTAGAGGGAGGAGGGAGCCCGGGCGGTGACGTCAATACCTGCGGCTGAGTCTCCCGGAAGTGGGGACAGCATACCTGTGCAAGACAGATATCCTGTCCCCCCTCCTCCCCGAAAGGTGCCAAATGTGGTTCCCGGAGGGGGGAGGAGTACAACGAGTGGAAGTTCCACTTTTGAGTGTAACTCCCCTTTAAATATAAAATTGACTTACTTTTTTACTTACTTTTTCTTGTTTCTTAAAACTGATTTTTTTTTTTTTTCATGTAGAATTACATGCTAGCCTGTAAGTTTAGATTCAGAGAACTTGCAAAGCTCTGTTACTATATATGAGATTATATTTTGCAATGCTTACTGAGCAAGTTGTGGGATCTGGTAACCAGATTGAATGTTGGAGATACCACCAGCTACAGCAGCTGTCACCATGAGTCTTGGTCTGTTGGTTTGTGAAGCTTCGGTTTCAAAGGCTGCTCTCGTTTCCTGTTAGAACAAAATTGATCTTATTTCTTGTCTATTCAGAATTAGGTAAATACAGTATGATGATCCCAATGTCGTTTACTTCCTCCCAGAATCTTATATGTATAATTGTACCTGAACCAGAGTAGTGAAGAGGGCTTTGTCTTGAGGTGTGCTTCCTCTTGATCCAGGATATTCCCAGTCAAAGTCCAGCCCATCAAACCCATACTGACGCAGAAATGTAATCACAGATGAGATAAATGTTTGACGGTTTTGAGCTGTAGAGACCATCTGAGTGAAACTAAGGACAGAGAAAGAAGATAAAACTTGCTATGGATAGCTCTGCATCCTCACAATAGAATTATCTGAATTATACTTACGGTGCAGTTCCAAAGTTCCAACCTCCAATGGCTAACAGAGTTTTCAAGTTTCCATTCCTGAAAACAGAAATTAAAAAGTACTTTGTAAAGGATTTGACTTTTAGCAAAAGTGCTGTGTTTAAAAAAAAAGTAATATAAAATAATCCATTCAAATATGTAGTGTTCCTGTAGTGTAAAAGTTGCAAGGGTAAACTTTTCTACCTAGTAGTTAAAATATTAAGAGTTCACTGATTTTGTAGCAATCTGACTGACTGACTGAGGTGGATACATTAACCAATTCATTCAGCAACAGAATGATGCTCTGTTTCTAGACATGGTAATAGTCTCATGTATAAGCTGTGTTAAATCACCTACATTAGTTCATATTAGGTGGAAAATATTGTTGCTGCAATTAATTATAATTACTTTAAGCTGACCGATTTGTACCTCCTTGTTTATATGACAACTATAGTGAAATAAAATTGTATTTTTACATGATTAATACTGTATATGGTTAATACTTCTTAATACTTGTACTTGAAAACTATCATTTTCTATTGTAGCCAATTACCATAAGAATATTAAAATTTAATAATCCTTTATGTATTTGTACACAATTTCTGGCAGCATGTCAGGAGGCTTAAACTGAATTAGCATATTAATGTATCACTTTTTTTGGTGTAGTCTGGTTTTACCCCTTTACTACACTTCCATAGCTGATGCAACCTTTGAGGTGGCTTTACAGTTACGTAAACACACTTTTTTTTAGAGTAATAGCATTATAATACTGCAATTAAGCACCTATAGTATGTGTTTGCATACTACTATGAACTTGCCATTTATATTATTCTATGATTTTAACATTAGAAATTACTTACTGGTTCTTCAGGTTTTGGAAAGAGCTGTACAGGGTGACATCATTCCATTCAATGGTGGTGATCTGGTTGTTGGACATTCCAGCAAAAGCATATATCAGGTGAGTACACAGGCATGGATCAATGTTGTCAGGCTTGAATTTCCCCAGTCCAGGCCTGTATTGGGCCCAGTTGGTGAAGTAGCATGACAGCTCGAAGGCAGAGCCTGGGTGGAGAAAGAATACACATACCTGATGTGTCAGATTGCCTTATTCATTGTTTTAATATCAATATCTTTAATATTAATATATGGTAATTAATGTTAATCTTAAAAGATATTTAATACCTTACCTAGCTGAGCATTCAGCAGGAGAGCCAGCCCTAGAAGACATACATTAAAGTTTGGTGAATATTGCATGGTATACTGTATACTGTACCTAAAATCTCTCATTGAAAGAGGTATTATATAATACATTTTAATTAACCTGAAACCTTTTTTTAATGGAATCTTTAGGTTCCAAGTAAAAGCCAAAGTTAAGCTTGTAGTGATGAGCTGATTGGCAAGAAGGGAAGATACCTAGGTGGGCTTGCAGAAGAAAGAGAACTAAGGGTGGATGCCACCAGTGTCCACTAGAATTTCAGAGAGCAGGCAGAAGATGAAGCAAAGTACGTAGAGTATAGGCTTGCCTGAAAAATGTTGTCACACTTTTCTTTTTTTTTTACATAATATAGCCTTGTGTCTGGGGTGCCCTTTATTTTACATTTCACAGGTCCCAATTTCTAGGTCAGCTACAGAGAAATTAACACTGTGCCAGAAAGCAGCTGCTGAGAAATGTTTTTTCAGTTTGTGCAATGCGTGCCTAAGGCTGTCATTAGCATATCAGCTATTACTAAGCTGACTATGTACCCATGGATATGAGATGACAGTAATCTGGTCCTTTTTCTGCAAAATCTGGTGACAATGCCACACCCCCCCCCCCCCCAATCCTGATGGCCTCGCTGTGTCTGGCAGATTATAAAACTTACCCTTGATTGCTAAGTTAGTGTTAGTGGCAGCATCTGTCAATATTACCTCTATATTCTTCCATACCTCTCCATTGATATGAAAGAAATGTTCTGACAAGCAAAACATAGAGCTTCCAGATAATTCATGTTCTTGAGGGCAGCTGTAATGTGCATTCATGTCTGAGTGTCTTCTACAGGCAGAGCTTGAGCTGTTTATTTTTCCTTTCGAATGTTGGTCTATCCATCCCTTTTTGAACTGAACTTGTAAGGCCAAAAATATCTATGCTGTAATTGCTAACTTATTTTAAAGGTGCACGCTCTAGACCAGGGGTCTCCAAACTGTGGCCCTTTGCTAGCCTTTATCCGGGCCCTTGGGGCACAATTCCTCCCACTGATATGAGGCACTATTCTTCCCAATGACACCAACAATGGGGCACTATATCTTCCATCAATACCAATGATGGGATACTATTCCTCCTACTAATAGGGGGGAATACTCTTCGTCCTATTGACCACCAACTCTGAGGCCATATTTATTCTCACTGATGCTGGGCCTGTGACATTTTCTGCCCCTGCAGGCCACAACCTGGCCCTCCTAAAGTCTGAAGGACAGTAAAGTGGCCCTTTGTTTGAAAAGTTTGGAGATCCCTGCTCTAGACTGTCATCTCTATCCTGGCTTCAGTGCATCTTCATTTCACTCTTCAGCCATTATTGACCCTGCAGGACTTCAGACTTTTTAAACTTCATTGTGGGAGATTTATTAAAACTGGAGCACACAGAATTTGGTGCAGCTGTGCATAGTAACCAATCCTTTTCGAACTTCAGTTTGTTCAATTAAGCTTTGACAATAAAACCTAGAAGCTGATCGGTTACTAAGCACAGCTGCACCAGATTTTGTGTGCACCAGTTTTAGTAATTCTCCCCTACTGACTGCTCGCTTTTTCCAGGTAAGTGATGTTGTAGTGATTGGCACCAGGACCAAAGATATGACATATCTTTGCTAAGTACACCATAAAGGTAATAGAAGAGGGGAGGGAAAGAGAGATGCCAAGCCGATGCTGGTGTAGCACGGTTTATTGTTAAAACACAAATTTGCAAAAAAAAATACACTCATATTGTAGTCTTGGGTAACAGGCAGTATAGTGCAGGACGTAATCTCTCTGGCAAAGTCCAAGGAAAGCCAAAGCCATCGGTGAACGGGGCCACTGAGGCAACAGTGCCAGAATCCGGACAATTCTGCTGGGGATCCACCGGCTTTGGCTTTCCCAGCCTATTTTGAGAAGGCAGCCTCGCTCCGGCCCTGGATGTTAGCCAGTGACTGATAAATTTATATTATTTTTAACCTCTGGGAATATACCATGTTATGTTAGCTCAGTACATTTGGATAATAGTCCTTTTTGTTATTTTTGAAGATTATCATTGTGTACGGACAAGGGTAGCGCTGAGTGTGTGTCTTTGCTTTATCACCATAAAGGAAATACTGCTATTTACAATAGGACTCCTTCTCCAAGAGAAATGCATTTTCTTTCAACATGAAAATATTGGCAAATAGATAAAAAAGCATAAGGGAACCTTCCAGTCAGTTTTTTTTCTACTTATTCATGGCTTCATTATACTTTTAAATTGTTGTGCCATCCAATATTGACTTTTCTGTTTTTTGGTAGATGGATAGTTAAATTGCCCGGCAATTTTGTATTATCCTTAGGGACTCATTTATAGAAATCTCTGCAGCTGTGCACACCTACCCTGGCCATTGTCAGAGGGTTCAACATATCCTGTTGGATATTGCATTTATTTTATACTATATTGTGAGGAATTCAACAGCATGAGTTGCACCGGCCAACTCATTTGGGTGGTCAGGAAAAGAGTTAAAGTGATACTAAACCCCAGAACAAAATGTTAAATATGGCAGCCGACCAATTTTTATGTGGTTTCTGCATTCAATTTTTTTAGACCTTTATTTCTGGCAAGTAAGTCTGTTGCATTTCATCAGACCAAGCTATGCACCAGAAGTGGCATTTAGAGGCTTGATACAAACCATTTAAAACTGAAAGGAGTGCCTACAATTGTCAGCTTTTATTTATATAAAACATTTTTTCATCTTTAATTTGTTAGTCAGGCCCATACAAATCTGCTAGTGTATTGACAATTCTGCTGTCCAAGGATGTCTCCGTAACTCCTCCATCCAGACTGGAGACACCCTAAAGACAGAAAATGTGTTACTGGCTGGGTCAACTGGTGAAAAAAGGGAACAAAAGTAAACTAATGTAGCTACAACATTTAAGGTTTGGTCAGCTGCAAAATGTATTGTTTTCAGGTTTAATATTGCCTTAAGAACTATATAGAAGGGAGATCTTGCTGTTGGAGTTTCCAAAATATATAATAAGCCAGGGAACAACTCAGGCCACCATGGCTCCTTCTATTACTAATTATTACTAAATTATTCCTTTTAAGTGGACTAACCCTTTAAGAAAATATAAAAATTGAATGAATGCTCAGTGTTAATCTAACAGGCAGATTTGTCAGCCACCCTGAATATCATAACATAAATGCTTTACGCTGTAAAACACATAGTACAGTGGTTGGCGATACAAAACCACAATACAAAAGCCTATTATAGCATGGTGAGCATTAACTTACCGGTGAAGAGGATAAGCTTTGCCATCTTTGCCTCTGTACTGACTGCTGCTAGACAACTTTACCTATTTATACTCTTTTCTCTGGTCCCTTTTTTTATCATGTGACATTTAGACATTTTAAAATATAATATTGCTATGGAATTATGTTTAAATTGCTAGATTTTTATCATTCTTTAGAGTATGTTGATTAGAAAAGCAAGCATTAAAAAATATCTTTTGTTTTAATGTGTTGTTTTTGGAAAGCTTCATAAGCTTTCATACAACAGAAATCAAATAGTGAGGTCATTGGAACACATTCCTAAGTATACTGTATGTGGACTCAACCCATGAGGGCTTTGCTGTCGTATTCTATATTCAGAATAACAAATATTACACAACCAGCCTCCAAAGAACACAGGACAGTCTGGTAGCATTGACCTTTTCTTGTCATTTTTTTTTTTTTTTTGCCACTTCAGCGAAGTATTTTTCCGGGAATCTTGTTTCAACTTTAACGTTCAAACTCATCCCTTCACATCGTCACATCATTGTGGCATTTTTGTCAGCTTTTTACAAATCAAACATAATATCTTAGAAAAACCCCACTTCAATTGACTTCCTTCTTTCCAACCCACCTAAAGCACACCCAACCCCCCCACTCTCTTCCCCCCCTCACCCCCCGGCCTCACCTCTCTTACTTCACACCCGTCTCCTACTCCTTCTCCACTCTACTCCTGTCTTATCCAATTTCCACCCCTCTCACCCTATCTAGTAATCACCGTCTAACAGCCTCAGGACCAATTACCCCACACCTCGGCACCTCTTAATGAACATTTGTACTCTACCCATTTCCTCCATTTCCGCTCACAGACTTCCATTCCCATCCCATCACTAAACCTGAGATACAGTACTCTAGGCCTTGAATTTTGTTAATTTTATTGAACCAATCCTGCATCGTGGATCTACCTTTCACTTGCCAGAATCTAGGTATAAGGCTTTTGGCCGTGTCAGTAAGCTGTGGTATTAGCGTTTTCAGGTATGTTTTCTTTCCAATATTTTTTATTGAATATAGTATATGGAAAATATACAATACATATTTCCTAAATATAAACGACAATGTAGAAAAGATTAAAAGAACAGAACTCGGCCAACATGGCCTACACACATTACATGTAGCAAAATGTAACAGTTTTACTGGATGAGTATAACATCTCTACATCTGTCTGTCCTTATATTTTTGTTGCCCCAGAATCATTACCATATCACTTATGTATTCCTTGTAGCTTGTAGAGAGGGTGTGGCGCCGAGCGCCCACCTGTCCACCCCCTATGGGATCTACTCTGTGGACGGGAGTCCCCCAGCCCCCCCCCCACTTATAAGCAGCAATGCTACTATCGCTTCTTGATTCTTTGCAATATTGCGAGGGCAATAACACCAGGCAGGAAAACCTGCGTAAACTAACAAAAGTAAAGAGGGGAGAGTTAAAGAGCAAGGGAGAGAAAGAAGAAGAAAAGAAGAGGTGGGGGGAGAATTGGGGTTGAGTGCACCCCTAGGGATCTTCTCTGAGATCCATTAATTATCAAAGCCCGCAGATAGGTATGTCAACCATGGTTCCCAAATCCTGTCGAAGGCCTATCGTTTATCCAAAAGGATCGCCGACAGGCGTTCATTAATCATGATCCATGTCAGCTTAGCTTTTACCAGTTCAAATGGGATCAGAGGCTTTCTCCAGGATCTAACAATCGCGATTCTAGATGCTGTGAAGACAAAGGATATGAGTTTTTTTGTGTACCGAAGCACTCCTTCCACTGGACCTCCCAGTAGCGCCTGTTGTGGGGATTTGGTTAGGTTAACTTGGGTCAGTGAGTAGATAAAGTTATAGATACCTATCCAAAACTGTCTAACTTTAGGACAGGACCACCAAGTATGATATATTGTACCCTCCCCTCCACACCCCCTAAAACATAGTGGGGATGCCGCGGGGATGTATGTAGCAATTCTCGCAGGAACCATATACCACCGTAATAAGACTTTATAATTCACCTCTATTAGGGAGGTATTTATATAACCTTTTGAGGCTCATTGAGCCGTATTAAACCATGTGTCCGTTTCCATCGTTACCTCCATATCTTGTTCCCACTTTTGCATGTAAAATAATTTTTCTGTCTTAGAGGACAAAATACCATAGATTTTGGATATGTGACCTTTATGTTTATCAAAGGATCTGCATAGATATTCCATTGGAGAGAACGTCATAATATCAGATTTGCGCTGTAGAATTTTCAGGAAGTGTACTATCTGGAGGTAGTGATAGAATTCTGTATTAGGTAACTGGTGTTTTTCTATAAGAGATTGTTTTGATGATATACCCCTATGGTCACATAAGTCAGCTATACGAATCAAGCCCTTGTTGGTCCACCATAATAATCTTTGAGGATTAAATCCCGGGGTGAAGTCTGGGTTGCCCGTTAATGGGGCTAAGGGAGCATGAGGTGAGTGGAAGGTAAAAGGTTTTTGTAATCTATCCCACAAGCTTAATGAGAAAGATAATGTGGGGCACAAAATGGTAGGTCTGTCTTTCATATGGAGCCACAACAAATGGCTAATCGGTTTTGTGGGGTATGGGGATGATTCCAGTTTCATCCAAGAAGGTTGAGGTAGTCCAGAGTGGGCGCGAATTAGTTGGGCCAATTGGACTGCCTCAAAATATTTGGCCAAATTTGGTACTCCCAACCCCCCTTTAAGTCTGGGGGTGTAGAGGGTTCGCTGATTCACCCTAGGTCTTGTATCTCCCCATATAAACTTTATGATCTTTTTCTGAAAAGCCTTACGATCAGGCCTATTGATTGCTATTGGAAGGGTTCTGAACAAATACAACAGTCTTGGTAAGAGATTCATTTTAATGGAATACAGTCTGCCAAAGCACGACGGAGGGCTTTTAGCCCATGACAATAGATCTGCTGATAGCTTCTTATAAAGAGGGGGTAATTGGCCTGGTACAGAGTCTGTAGGTTGCAGGTTAGAAAAATTCCCAAATATGGGAGTTTATTTTGTTGCCATTTAAACTGAAATGATTTTTGTAGAAGTTGTACAGTCTGCGGTTCTAGAGTTAAATTTAGGGCTTCAGATTTGGAATGATTTATCGTGAGACCTGAGAACGCGGTGAAGCACCTCAAGATTCGGTATAAATTAGGAAGGGACGTGATCGTAGAGGAAAGGAACATGAGGATATCATCAGCGAATGCATATGCCTTTTATGTCTTGGTGATTTCTAAGCTTTATTGCTAGGGGTTCTAGTGCTAGTATAAATAAAATAGGAGATAGGGGGCACCCTTGTCTCGTTCCCCTGTGTATATTGATTGTGTGAGATTTGTAGCCTTTTATCTGGATTTTGGCCGTGGGTCTGTTGTATAGTACTTGTAATATATTCAGAAAATGAGGCCCAAAATCCATATCTTCTCAATGCGTAGTATATATACTCCCACTTTACTGAATCGAAAGCCTTACAAAGGTCTAACGACAATAGCATACCCTTCCGCGAACCTAAATTGTCCCAGTTTGAGTTAAGTGCTGCAATGATATCTATCGCTCGTCGGATTTGGTCCGGGGCCTGTCTATTGGGAACAAATCCCACTTGATCAGGATGGATATATTTGGCAAGAAAAGAATTTATTCTGGTTGCCAAAACTTTAGTCATTAGTTTGAGGTCCACATTAATAAGCGATATCGGGCGATAATTTGCAGGATCCCCATGATCCTTTCCTGGTTTAGGGATTACTTGAATGAGGGCCTCATTTTCATGTAAAGATAGGGGGTTGCCTTTCCGTATCGCATTAAAAAAGGAACACAAATGAGGAGTCAGTATGGCTGCAAATTTTCTATAATAGTAGCCGTCTGGGCCAGGTGCTTTTGTGGGGTTCAAACACTTAATGGCTGCCAGTATTTCTCCTTCAGTGAAGTCTGCTTCCATTAATTCTGTGCATTCTTGTTCTAATGTTGGTAAGGAAATGTCATTGAAAAATTCCTCTGCTCGGTCCTTGGGGAATGGAGTTGGTTTATTATATAGATCAGTGAAGAACTTTGAAAATTCTTGAAGTATCTCTTGGGGGGTTTTGAGTCATTTTCCCATCTCGAGTACGCAGTCTAGGCATTGCAGGGTTAATTGGTCGCGGGGTTAGTTTTCTAGCTAAAAGTGTGGTAGGTTTGTCTCCCTTGGTATAATAACGATGTCTAGACCAGCGTAGAAATTTCTCTGCTTTGGTTGTTAGACTAAGATTTAGTGTCATTCTAGCTGTGTCTATTTTATGTCGCAGATCAAGATGAGGGTTAGATTTTTGTTCCTGAACTATTTTATGTAGTTCATCTTCCTGTTGTTGGATTTTTTGTGCATCTTCCCTTTTTTTCCTAGAGGCCACTTGAATCAATTTGCCACGAATGGTGGCTTTATGTGCCGCCCAATTAATACTTGGGGACGTGTCGTTAGCTCGATTAACTGTAAAGTATTGTTGTATAGCCTTCTCAATCTCAGTGTATATAATGGGGTCATTGAGTAATGATGCGTTAAGTCGCCACATGGAGGGTTTTGGTCTTTTCCATAAATCAGTTAATGCCATTAGCATTACTGAGTGATCTGACCATGAGCTAGGTACTATTTTGACTGATTCAATTGAGGGTAAAAGTGAAGATTGTGTTAATAAATGGTCTATGCGCGAATATGTTTTATGGACCTGAGAATAATGGGTATAGTCTCTGGTAGTGGGATGGGAATCCCTCCAAGTATCTATGAGATCATAGGAATGTAGGATCCGGGCCAGTTTAACTCCCTGTTTGGGAGTATGTTTCAGGATAGGTTTGTGTACATTGGTCCTGTCTACGGCTTGATCTAAGGAGACATTGCTGTCACCCCCCATTATCACTTGGCCTTGTACATGAGGCATCAGTGTTCGCAACATGGTTTCGAAAAAGGTTACCTGGCCCGTGTTGGGGACGTAATATGAAATGAGAGTGACAGCACTGCCATTTACTTTCCCTGCTACCATGACATACCTCCCCTCTTTATCTCTAATGACTGTTGAGGGGGTAAATGGTACCCTTTTTGCGATGCAAATCGCTACCCCTCTTTTTTTGTCTACCCCATTTGATAAATAAATCAAGGGAAACCTAGCATTCAGATGTTTAGGAGCTGAAATGCGTGAAAAATGCGTTTCCTGAAGGAGTAGAAAATCTACATCCAGTTTATGGTAGTCAAGAAAGGCTTTAGCACGCTTAGTGGGGGAATTTAGACCTTGCACATTATGTGTTAATACCTTAGTGTGTGAAAGAGGCAACTGAGACTTTAGCATTGTGGTCTGGCAGACTGTACTTGCCTGTTGCAGATGGTCATCCTGATTTTCGAGTAGGAGGTGTCTCGGTGGGCTTCTCCAAATTTCAGGTGTAGGGGTGCACTCAGGGGTAAAAAGAAAACAAAAGAAAAGAGAAAAAAGAAATCAATGTTGGGATAAGATGAACTGGACCAGTGTCCACCTGTCACCTCAGAAATAAAGTACATAAAAAACTGATTTATCAACATGAACATATTCGTAATGGTCCCGGAGACTATTGTCTCCACTAAGTAGGGCGAGGTTGTCTCCATCTAAGCGATGAAGACAAGCTCGTCAAGAAGTGGCATGCGGTTTCGCCTCGGCACTTTCCGTATAAAACATTTTAGTGGTATAGAGGGGAGTCAGTTAAGTCCAGGTGGTTTAAACTATTACAATCCCTCAAGTCTAACTAAACAAAGTAATATTTATCTAGATTTAGCTTTAGATTGGGGGGATCAGGATTTACTATAGCTAGGGAAACATTCTAGAAAACAACAAATAAACGTAAGTGAAACAGCTCTAATCTCTCAATATCGAGAGGGGGATTTTACCCCTCCAGGATTTAGGCAGTCACTTTAGCGTCCTGAAGACGAATAAAGCTAGCTAAAGTTAGCTAGCAGAGCGAGATCTAGACTGCTAAAGGGGAAACCCATATGGGTTTACGGTGGTATCAAATATTAAGATGTGGTGGATACTTCTCCTAAAAAAGTAAAAAGTAGAAAATTAGAAAAGAGGGGTGTCGTCTCCAACTTCATCCATCCGGTCCAGCTGCTAGGTGTCGCCTTCTAGAGGAATATCGCTGGCGTTGTTGTTCCCAGAGGGGAGAGATTGGGCGATCCATTTCCTGTTGTGCCTTGGGGGCCGATGAGTCTCTGGATATCAAACCAAGACCCAAGAGGATATGTTCTCCATCCGGAAAATTTGCGAAGGAGTATGTTTTTCCCTTGAAGGAAAAAGATAGTCGAAACGGGAACGACCACTGATATTTGATTTGGTGATTAGTGAACTACGCCAATAATGGTTTCAGGGCCCGTCGTTTTTGGATAGTCATTTGCGAAATGTCCGCGAAAATTTGTATCTGGTGGCCCAAGAGGTTAATATCGCCCCTAGCCCGGGCTGTAGACATTATTTGTTCCTTGATTCTATAGAAATGTGGATTAACTATGACATCTCTAGGAGGGCCATCTTGTCTTGGAGCCATCAAAGCTCGGTGTACTGTGTCAATTTCCATGTGCTGTGGGGAAATATCTGGAATGAAATCTTGCATGAGGGTATGTACTGCGTCTTCTAGATCAGTAACCGCCTCTGGTAGACCGCGGATTCGAAAATTATAGCGTCTGGATCTATTTTCCTGATCTTCAATTTTGGAGTTAGCTTGGTCTAATTGATCTTGCAATGAGGCTATCATACTTGAGTTCTGATTTATCCTCCGCACTGTGCCATCCATTTTGGATTCAATGGTATCCAGTCTGTCACCTATATCATTAAAGTCATGTTTCATTTCTGCTGTAATTAGTTGGCAAGCTTTTGTAAGCTCTTGCTGTAATAGTGCTGAGAAGCGAGCAAGGAGGACAGAATCCCCTGAATATGTTGCTGGAGGTGGAGGCTGTTGTTCACTTCCTATGCTGTTTTGGCTTAGTGCAAGCTCTGCTATTTCAGCCATGTTCCTCTCCATGGAGGAAGCAGGGGTATCTGCACCATCCATCCCCCCCCCCGATAAGTTTGGAGGGGGAGAGAGAGAACCGCGGGGACCCATCTTTCTGCAGCCCTGTGATGTCCTCCTGTGACTGGGAGGAGAAGGGGTCTCGTTCTCTATCTAGGCTGGCAGCCGCAGTGTTGTGAGGAGAGAGTCTTTGTGCAGGGGGGCCCTGATGTCCCTGGGTCCCGCTCACCTGCTTTGTAGCGTCTGCCTCCGTCCTCCGACCCGACGCCATCTTGGATGGGGGAGTCCTTGCTGCAGCGTTCCCCGAACGGAACGAATAGCTGGAAGTCGGGGGTTTCTTTTTGGCTGTCCCCCCTCCTCTCATTCATAGTTCATAGTGCGGATCGCTCAAGGAATGGCAATGTGCGTGGCTTCCCTATGGCTTATTCTGGCTTGGAAAGGCCGGCGGCGTGCGGAGCAGGTCAGAACATGTCTGCTTCAGGTATGTTTTCATGGACAGTTCGCTCTTATGGAATAGGCACTCCCAAGGATCGTCTGGGATAGCGATATTAGTGATGTCTTTGATTATTCCCCTTACCTCCTCCCAAAATTTTTTGATTTCTGGACACTGCCACCAAATATGCGCCATTGTCCCTATTTCTTTACATCCCCACCAACATAATTGCGAAGTTCCCCTCTGAAATTTATGTACTCTGTCGGGGGTCATATACATTCTCGCCAGACACTTATAATTCAACTCCAATAACTTGCAGTTGACCGAAGTGGCATTGACCCTTCTCAGTATCTGCCACACTTCCAGTTCGTTGAGTTTACTATCCAATTCCTTCTCCCATTTCTTAATAAACGGTGGGACCTCCGTGTTCCCCAGTTCCATTAGTACTCTATAAGTCTTAGAGAACTCCCCCTTCCTTTTTTTCTCCAGGCATATTTTCTCTAATGGGAGTAGGTTTTCGGACGATCTGATTGGCTGCGGGAGTGACTCGATAAAGTGCCTCAATTGATTGTACCGCCATGGGTCTATAACTAGCAGATTGTCCTTATCTTTAAGTTCTTGGTATGTGCATATTTTATCCTGACTCATAATGTCCTTTAATTGGGCATCCTCCTCCAGAATCCACTTCCCAAACAAATCCTCCATCCCCGGTACAAAGTATTCTGTATCTTTAAGTGGTATTAAGGGAGAATTATACTCCCAGTGCTCCCTTATGTGCAGATTATCCCAAATTTTAAGTGCATGTCTTGTGATGTCCTGTGTTTCAACACTCCATTTTCTTAAGTGTGGTGGAATCCATACTATCCTATTCAATGTGGTTTCAGTAATTTATTTTCCATTTTAACCCATTGTTTTTCTTTATTTTTTTTTAACCCATTCTATTACCCATGCTAAGGCATTTGCCTCATAATACTTTCTAATGTCTGGTGCTCCCCACCCCCCTTCAACTTATCTTTAGTTAACTGTGTAAAGTTTAACTGGGGTTTTTTCCCCTCTCCATATAAATCTTATGAACATTGCATGTAAACTTTTGAGGTAAGCTTGTGGAAGTGTTATTGGAAGCATCCGCATTTTATATATAATTTTGGGTAATATTACCATCCTATATAAGTTAATTCTTCCTCGCCAGGATAACTTACTTTGTGAGATTCTATTCAGCTCTTTCTTAATCTCATTAAGAAGTGGCATAAAATTAGCCTGGAATAAGGTCTCTTTTGATGTAGTTATTTTGACTCCTAAGTAATTGAGTTCCTTTTTCCCCCATATAAATGAAAAGTGTTTTTGGTATGTATAATCTCTATGTTTGTTTTTGTTAATGTCTAAAGTTTCCGACTTGGCCGGATTAACCTTAAAATTAGAGAGCTTCCCGTATTCTGTTAGAGTAAATATCAGATTCGGGAGGGTAATCCTCGGGCGAGTGACATAAAACAAAATGTCATCCACAAAGGCAGCCAATTTGTACTCATCTTTCCCGATTTTTAACCTGTTGATATCTGGGTTTTGCCTTATCTTAGAGAGGAGGGGTTCAAGGGCCAGCACAAATAACAATAGGGAAAGAGGGCACCCCTGTCTAGTGCCATTAAACATCTCAAATGGCTCAGACAGTAAGCCGTTTACCTTCACTCTCGCTGTGGGTCTGGAGTATAATGCCCTTATCCATCTGAGGATTCTATCCCCAAGTCCAATCTCCTCCAATGTGCACATCATGAAGCCCCAGTCCACTCTGTCAAATGCTTTTTCCGCGTCAATCGGCAGAAGTGGACCTGGGGCACCACTGTCTTTAAATTTTTGCACTGCCAATAGTGTTTTAATACCATTGTCTTGTCCCTCTCTTCCTGGTATAAACCCAACCTGATCTGGGTGTATGATCTCATTTATTATTTGTTTCAATCTTTCAACTAACACTTTGGCAAACAATTTCGTGTCTACATTAAGTAGAGATATGGGCCTATAGCTAGAGCACAGTGTAAATGTTTGTGTATTAATGAAAGTTCATGCATGAAAAGTCCATCGTATTAAACAACCCTTAAGGTCACCATATATGATGGCGGGGCAAAAAATGAAAAAAAGTCCAGACCTAAATAAACAAGTGCAATAAGCATAAATAATGCAATGGAGATGAACTCCAAGATATAAGATTGTGGGAACTCTCAAATACAATCCAATAGGTGCTAATAGACACTTGTGCAGAACCACCACCCGAATGACTGGAGGCTTACCGGAAAGTTGGGACCCACAGAGCGTATGCTGTATGGGTCAAACAGGCTTAAGTTGCTCTCTAGCAATGGAGGTAGAATACCAAAGGCTGATGAATGGTAAGATCATAGCGTTGCTGTCCCAAAGTAGTTTTCTCCGTATGGAAGCTCAGACATCAACGGGACAATGCCAACTTAGATTTTAAGATCCAGAGAGCTCCTCAGGAGATTTACAACCTATATGGGGGGGTCGTCTGAATCGGGAGAGGCTGAACCCGACAGGATGGATGGATGGATGGATGGAGAAGAGAAAATAAATAAATAAAAATAACTTTAAAAGGTGTCCTGAGCAAGGACGAAAAAAGGTTCTTTTTTCGTCCTTGCTCAGGACACCTTTTAAAGTTTATTTTTATTAATTTATTTTCTCTTCTCCATCCATCCATCCATCCATTCTGTCGGGTTCAGCCTCTCCCGATTCAGACGACCCCCCCATATAGGCTGTAAATCTCCTGAGGAGCTCTCTGGATCTCAAAATCTAAGTTGGCATTGTCCCGTTGATGTCTGAGCTTCCATACGGAGAAGACTACTTTGGGACAGCAACGCTATGATCTTACCATTCATCAGCCTTTGGTATTCTACCTCCATTGCTAGAGAGCAACTTAAGCCTGTTTGACCCATACAGCATACGCTCTGTGGGTCCCAACTTTCCAGTAAGCCTCCAGTCATTCGGGTGGTGGTTCTGCACAAGTGTCTATTAACACCTATTGGATTGTATTCGAGAGTTCCCACGATCTTATATCTTGGAGTTCATCACCATTGCATCATTTATGCTTATTGCACTTGTTTATTTAGGTCTGGACTTTTTTTCATTTGTTTCATTTTTTGCCCCACCATCATATATGGTGACCTTAAGGGTTGTTTAATACGATGGACTTTTCATGCATGAACTTTCATTAATACACAAACATTTACTATTTTTCTATTGTATGTGTTATTGTAATATTCACAATTTTCTCTCACTTATTAGCGCTACACTTGGTTTTATATGATGTATAGCAAAATTTCTATTTGTTGTGGTAGCTGCTTTCATATTTAACAAAAATTTTTTTTGGAGTAAGCGCATGGTTTTTACAGGTTTTTTATACACATTTGCTAGAGCACAGTGTACTGTCCTTATCTTCTTTCAAGATAACAACTATGTTGGCTTCTAACGCTTCCCTCCTCATCTCTCATTTATCCCCAATCCCATTCATGTAAGAGCACATTTTGGGGATTAATTGATCCTGATATTTTTTTGTAGTATAGGACTGTAAGCCCGTCGGGGCCAGGACTTTTGCCCACTGGCGTTTCCTTTAGTGCTTTTCTTAACTCCTCCTCTGATATAGGGGCCTCTAAGACTCTTTGTTTGGATTTCGCAATTTTAGCTAGTCCGATATCTTTTAAATAATTTTTTATTTTTTCCCGTTTTTGTTCCCTTACCTCCTGGGTGTCATTTTTGTTAATAGCGTAAATCCCCACATAATATTCTTGAAATGATGTCGCGATGTCACTATTTTTATGTCTGATATCTCCTGCCCTTGTTTTTATTTTCTTGATATAATTGCCATTTTTCTTTTTTTTCAAAACCTTTGCCAAGAATTTGCCAGGCTTGTTTCCACCTATGTATCTTTCTTTTTTCACTAAATTATATACCTTACGGGTTTCATATTTCATTAGGTCCCTCATTGCCTCTCTTTTCCTAAAAAGTTTTACCATAACCTCCCCATCACCTGTTATCTTATGTTGTTGTTCTAGATCATGAATTTCTTTTAACAGGGCTAGCTTATCTTTCTCCTTTCTTTTTTTTTTTTCAGAACCCAACATCATTAAAATACCTCTGATATATGCTTTATGGGCCTCCCAAAATGTGGCTTCTGATATCTCACCTGGCACGTTTACTTTAAAATACAATTCTAACTCTTCTTTGATTCGCTTATCAATTTCTTTGTCGTAGAGAAGGTCCTCATTAAGTCTCCAACTATTTCCCGAATTTTGACGCTCCCCTATTTTCAGGTGCAGACTCACAGGCGCATGGTCTGAGAAGGTCATTGTTCCAATATTTGTACCAACAACCTCCTCGAGTAACCGATGCTCCACAAGAAAGAAATCTAGTCTAGAGTATGTCGCATGCACGGGGGAGTAGAATGTGTAGTCTCTTATATTATTATGTTGCATCCTCCATACATCTATAAGTTGATATTGATGCAACTTCTTTTTCAGTTTGTTCATCCATATCCCTCCCGTCCCCCGTGCATGGGACGTACTATCTATCCCTGGTTCCAAACGGAGATTGAAGTCTCCTGCTATTATGGCCCACCCCTTCTTAAATTCCTCGAACTTCGCTAGAATTCCCAATAGATATCTATATGAATTCTTATTTGGGCCATATATATTTGCCAATGTGCATTCCACTCCATTTACTTTCCCTCTTAGGAAAAGAAAACTCCCCTCTGGATCGGTCATTCTCTCTTCTAACTTGAAGTTTACTTCCTTAGCAAACTCTATAGCAATTCCTTTTGCGCCACTGATCAGAGAGTCTCCATAGAACCAAACTGGAAAATCCCTGGAAAAAATGTTTTGACTTCTACCAATAAAGAGGTGCTTCTCCTGCAACAAGACCACGTCTGCTTTCAGAAATTTCAGTTCCCCCAATATGTTAGCACGTTTTATGGGGGAGTTCAGACCTCTTACGTTATATGAAATTAAATTTAAGCTAGACATCTATTCTTACAGTAGAAGGGGGTTTACAGATCCAATCCAGCCAAAGGAGCAGGAGACGATAAGATGAATGCACTACTCTATCCCACCTCCCCCCCACCCCAATCTCCTCTCCCTCCTTCATTCCCCCCTCCCTTTTGGGGTACAAAACCCTCCCCGTGGCCCAACCAACCGAGGCCCCCTTACTCCTCCTAATCCCACGGTTAGCCCCCTGGAGGTTGAACTTGGCTTGGTCACCATCAGAGCCCCTGTTTCCCCTAGGTTTTTTTGGGGGGTACCCCTTACCCGTTCCCCTCCCCCACGGCCCCCCTCCCCGCACCTCCCCCCCACCATCCCACAGCCCACTCTCCTCCAGCCTCTACTGGCACACCTTTACAACTCTGAACTAAGTTAAGAAAGTCTTTGAGCTTTTACATGTTCCTCCCTTCTGGTCTTTTCGGTTTGAGGACCGGATGCCATGCTTGCGATATTTCATGACCGCCTGTATTTTCAATTCTCTCCCACCAGCCTGGAATTTCTATTAATGGCACATTTAAGCGGCTACAAAAATTTGGTGTGTCCTCTGGAAATCTTAGCACTGCTGAGCAGCCATCTTTGCGTCCTGTTAAGCAAGCCGGGAAACCCAATGAATATTGCACATCATGTGCTTTAAGCTGGATCAACAGGGGTTTCAGGGTTCTTCTCCTAGCCAAGGTCTCAGCTGATAGGTCTGGGAAGACCTGCAGTGTTGTCTCTCCGTATGTCACCGGTTGATTGTTTTTCAGGCATATCCTTATCTGTTCTTTATCTTGATAGTTATGAAATCTTGCAATAACATCTCTTGGAGCATCCCCAGCAATCTCAGCAGGTTTTCTGATCCGATGTATTCTTTCAAACTTGATTTTACTGGTTGTGCTCGATGTCTTTATTATATGCCCAAAGATTTTATCCATTTTCTCCTACAGTTCCTCCTTTTCCCCTTGTATCTCTGGGAGACCTCTAATCCTGATATTCTTCCTTCTGTTCCGGTTCTCTTGATCTTCGATCCTATATAATATCTGTCTCTGGTCTTTCTGTATCTCATTTATTTTTACTTTAAGGTTTTTGATTTCCTCACCCTGCGAGTCCAGCCTGACTTTAGTGTCTTCCACCCTTCTAACAATATGATTCACATCTTCATGAAGGGTTGCCAATTCCCCCTTTATGAATGTTTCTAATCTTGCAAACATTTCTGCCATTTCACTCTTGGTTGGTAGCTGTTTTTTTTGTTTGGGATCCATTCTGGCCTCCTCCTCTACCGCCACAGGTACCTCACTGCCCGCTAAGCTGGAATCTACGTCTTCAAACTGTCTTCTTACGCCAGTCTTTTGGGTTCCCTCTGTTTTATTTTTAGCCACTGCTTGTTTACATGGGCTTTCTTTGCTCCCTTCTTGTACCATATATTTTTTAATAGTACCTGGGCTTGCACTCAACCTGGGGGGTTGGGAGGGGGGATTCCCTGTAGCCCCCTTCACTGATTTACCTCTCATTTCACTTTAAAACAGGTGTTTCCATCTGAGTGGTTCCAGCAGGTAGAGCATAATTCAGTCTTCCCACCCTGTGGGATCTCTGTATCGCCCAACAGCTTTGCTTGGTCTCGACGTACGTATAACTTACCAGTGAACATCCCCTAGTGACAGGGGTTCTAGGCAAATATCGATTTTTGTGGTCCTCTGCACACCTCTATCTGAGAGGGAGAAAAAATTTTTTAAACATAAACCAATCTCGCTGGTCTTTGTACTATCCGAAATAATCCATTCTTTATGTTACTATGTAGACGCCTTTACTCCTTTCTCTCCCCCCATACAATTCAAACAGTCACCATATACGTAACAGGTGTACCTGGTTGGTGTTGTTGTGATATCACATGGTTTATTTTGCGGTCATCATATCTACAAATCAGCGAGATGATCTGTAAACTTCCAGTCTTATATAAAACGAATTGGAATCCTAGATTCAACTTACACCCCCCGTCTCGGACAGTCTTATATTCACCCCACCTTACTGCAACCACTCAGACAATTATTCCCATAGCTTGGTTAACAGTGAAAATGTTACTTGCTGTTTTGTGCATTCCTTCTCGATCAGCCTTCTTTCTCTTGTCTCAGCTGCAGAGTACTCACAGCCTCAGCCGTCACTACCTGTCAGCGGGATCTAAGGCTCCGTGTTCCATGGATCTATGCAGGTTCTCGCAGCTTGGTGTGATCACAAGAGGTCACGTGCATGCCCAGCGTTCTGGAGGGCGAAGATCTTCTGTCCGCTGCGGCGTCTATTGCCGCTACGGGACCCGCAGTGGGCTCATACTGGTGGCAGGCTAGTGAGCAGGGTAGCGGGGGGGTCAGCCGGGGAAGGAGACATGGAGCGGCTCTTCTCTATTCGGCCATCCCAGGGGGGAGGATCACAGGCTTCGGGAACCCAGCCGCCGCTCTGATTCAGCGTCCACATCCGGCTTCTCCTTACAACCAGCCTCCAAAGACCACAGGACAGTCTGGTAGCAATGACCTTTTCTTGTCATTTAATCTTCTTGATTGGAGTTAGTTTTAATAGGCTGATGACTAGCCAAGTTAGATATACTGTAAAGGAAACTAAATAGATAACCTCAGAACTGTTGATAAGTCACAAAATTATGAACCACATAAATTATACAAAGACTTGGAAAAAACTCCAGCCAAAACCTTTTTTTTTAGTAACCAGTTTCTAATTTCAGTTTTTAGAATCATTTTTTTTTTGTTTTATTGCAGTGTTTTAACCTTGCATAACTTGTACTAACACAGAAAATTAATTCAAAATTAGATAGCTGTCACTGGAGCGACACATAGAAGAAAATCTCCCAATGGTAACACTTTCCAGTGTCAGCTGTCAAAAGAGACCCCATCTTTGGGTTGTTTGTTTCTGAGAGAGGAAATGAGCAGTAATGTTTATAACAGGGACACAGTCAACTTAATACCACTCTATTCAAAATTAGAAAATACTTTGCTTGCCCTTTCCTTGAATGCCGCTATCTTAAACATTTAGTACAATACTTCCCCCATTTTTAATTTTTTTGAATATATATTTTTTTCAATTAAATCTAACTATTCTCAGTAAGTTACTGATTAATATTAATTTATCACCAATACAATTCACAGAAACTAGACACAGACAGTAAGTGACAGGGGTGTTTTTATCACCGTCCTCTGATATCATTGTGTAACAATCAGCATGTATTATGCAGTATATAATAATTTAGTGTCATAAGAATTTTTACAAATACAAAATTCCTTTCACCTTTTACCTAAACCAAAATCCCAAAAAGTTAACACAGAACTGGCCTCTGATTGTTTGCCTATTAAATTACTTTGGAAAAAAGATGCAACAAGCTTTGCATTTGTTGGGAAACAATGGCAGTAAACAATAGGAATTACCTACAGTATCTCACAAAAGTGAGTGCACCCCTCACATTTTTGTAAATATTTTACTATATCTTTTCATGTGACAACACTGAAGAAATTACATTTTGCTACAATGTAAAGTAGTGAGTGTACAGCTTGTATAACAGTGTAAATTTGCTGTCTCCTCAAAATAACTCAACGCACAGCCATTAATGTCTAAACTGCTGGAAACAAAAGCGAGTACACCCCTAAGTGAAAATGTCCAAATTGGGCCCAATTAGCCATCTTCCCTCCCCGGTGTCATGTGACTCGTTAGTGTTACAAGGTCTCAGGTGTGAAAGGGAGCAGGTGTGTTAAATTTGGTGTTACCGCTCTCAGTCTCTCATACTGGTCACTGGAAGTTCAACATGGCACCTTATGGCAAAGAACTACTCTCTGAGGATCTGAAAAAAAGAATTGTTGCTCTACATAAAGATGGCCTAGGCTATAAGATTGCCAAGATCCTAAAACTATGCTGTAGCACAGTGGCCAAGACCATACAGCGTTTTAACAGGACAGGTTCCACTCAGAACAGAAAACTCAGCGCTGCTCCAATAAACAATAAACAATAAATCAATATATAATAAAGTGCCTACATCAGTATAATCAATGACATAGTATTAATTAACAATGTAAAGAGCTCAGTGCAATTATAGTGCAAAACAAATAAAGTGCAATCATATAAAGTCGATCAATATAATCATATGGTGTGTTGAACTTGTGCAAATGATGCAGTTGGTGTAGATCTTGGTGACACTCCGTGCTCCCCTTCTGGGTCCCCACTAACCAGCAATTCTTTAAATATACCATCAATTGGTCTACAAAGTATTACTGCCCACCTATACCTTGTTTCCCACCACTGCGCCTCGGAGTATACACAAAATTATTATTATTATTATTATGTGAAAAGTGTTAATGCAGATACCTAACTATAGCTGCCACTTTAATATGGAAATTTAGTAAAGTGTTTTCTTCTATAACGTGTAAAAAAGTGTGAACAACACCTGGAATAAAACAGTGGCGCTTAATTCAAACAAAAGATTACACTCTTACAGTGACTCTTTAACTAAACTAATTATACACCTGATAAAGTGTACATGAAGTGTAAAAATAAAATGTAAATACATATATATATAGTGAACACCAGGTGATAAGTGAAAATCACATAACGAGTTATACAAAAAAATTATTTAAAAAAATTCCATACACAAAAAAATATTCCACTGTAACTCATTACTTTGCAAGGATCTAATCCAAGACAAAAAAAAAACATTTAACAGCAAAGAATGTTCATTAGGTTATTGTGATAAAGTCTTTCAAATAGTGATGTCTTCTTTCCAACTTTCACCACACCCAAGTGTTGAGTGGACCCATTCCCAATGAAAAACTCACTCACCAGCTCCAATTGCCCCCACTTGCGTGTAAGGCTACAATGCTTATTGTTTCCAAACAGGAAGGATTATAGCGACAAGCTAGCCATCCAAATTTAAATGCACAATCCGTTCCACATGTGAATAACAGAGACCTGTTCTGCCATCATCCAGGTCCTGCAGAAGGAGTATATGAAGGTAAGATTTTTATCCTTTAATATCACATTTTATTGTATTGAATGTTTGCTAATATATTGTATTTCTTTCCTCAGTCCCTAATTACCATGATTGTAATATCCTGTGAATGTCCCCTATGTCCTCATGCATGCTGGAATTTTATGTTTTTTTTTTTTTAGTCCTTCATACATATTTGCCTTCACTTTCCTCCCCAGCATGCTCTCCTGGCCCTATATTCATCTCATGTAGTCACTTAACAATGTATTTATCAGCTCCATAGTAGTGCTTTACCCCAAACAACCCCTAAAATGTTTAGAAATGTGATTTGTGCTTTAAATTCAGGCAGAGTGCCAGAGGCTTTTTTTTGTAGTGTCCCCAAATCATTTTTATTAACTCTCCCTCCCCCTAACTGCTAAGTCAGCTGTAGTGCAAGGGCCTGCGTGTATACCTTCAAGTGGAACTGTTTAAAGTTTTTGTATACTATTATTATCTTGATAGGTAATAGCAGAATGCTCAAATGTGTACAGTGTGTATTTATATCTTTGTATTATGACACTTCTTACCTGTCCAGTGGTCTGCCAATAGTGTAACTAAGGAGGGGCTGGTCAAAGTAATACCCATTATTGAGGCATTCATCTCTCAATGAAGTGGAGAGGGTTACCTGTCCAAGATTCCCCTACCCCCTATAATGTTAGAAATGGCCCATTAGAGGGGGGGGATATGATAGGTGTACCTTATACTTTGGTGTTGTAAAATTCCCCTTAATAACTGTTATCTGGATGTTGGCCAAGAATGTTTGTGTCTAATCTGCTTTCCATGTTTATGTGCAAAAATACTAATTTATTTTTGTTTTCCTCAACAGTTTCCTTCCACGCCACAGGAATGGCAGACTGTGGCCTCCCACTTTGCCCAGCGGTGGGACTTTCCTAACTGCGGAGAGGCAATTGATGGGAAACACGTCCACATTGTCCCACCCCCCAACTCGGGGTCGTACTGTTATAATTACAAGGGGTTCAATAGTATTGTGATGTTGGCGGTGGTGTCGGCTAATTACGAGTTCCTGTATGTGGACGTGGGGAAGAATAGCCGGATGTCCGATGGTGGAGCCATCGCCCAGACGGAGTTTTACAGGCGTCTCCAGAATGGCAGCTTGGACGTGCCACCTCCAGAAGAGAATGTGGAAGGACTCCTATTCGTCTTCGTTGCGGATGAAGCATTTGCGCTGGGAGACCATCTTATGCGGTCATTCCCGATCAGGACCCTCACCCCGGAACAGAGGGTTTTTAATTACTGGCTGGCCAGAGCCAGAAGAGTGGTGGAGAACACATTTGGAATCATGGCCAGCCGGTTACGCCTATTTCTTACACCCATCCATATGGCGGAGTATAAACTAAATCATATAATCCTGGCGTGCTGTGTTCTACACAACTTTTTACAGCAACATTCTGCCAACTATGCTGGCTCAGTTGGGCCTGAGGCCGGAATTATAAATGAAACAACCCTGATGGCGCTTGAAAGTGGCCGTCCTGGCTTGCCCTCTCTGAGTGCCCGTGATGTCCGGTTAAGATACCTTGAGTTTTTTTGCGGGTGGGGGGCCATCAATATGCCAGACAATTTGTGAAACCTTGATCCAATAATAAAAAAAAATCGAAAATCTTTGGTGACATATACTGCTTGTGTTTGTTTTAGCTGACCCTGACCGAAATGTGGTGAGTCCAGAAAATGGCGTGATTGTGTAACCTTACAAAGCACTGTTGGGTGTTATTTACTAAAGGCAAAGACACTTTGCACCTGAAACTGCACTGAAACTGCACTGGTAGCGCAAAGAGGATTTGCCCTTAGGAAATAACCCCCATTGTCACAGAAAACAGCAATTACGTCGCCACAAAAGTGTTGTAGCGTTCAGACAATAATCAACACATTCTTGATTAACAATCTTTTTAATACCTGCACAATCACATGTGCATTTAGAAAAGGTTTTTAAAACAAACCAACATGTTTGTTGTATAACAATTTTTGGGGTGGCATTATCACAAATAGAAATGTCCATTTAAGATAAAACAGGCATGTGTAAAACCAACAAGAAAGACACAAATCTTTGAACTTACAAAGTTCACATTTGGTAGAACTTGAAGGCAATATCAGACATGAGTATTTAGGAACTGTGTTTGACATTGAGTTCAGATGGGGTGAAGTCACCCCAGGAAAAGCCAAATTTGGAAGATGCACACAAATTTCCGAATGTCAACATGTGCGACCTGCCATCACGGGGGATCAAGGGACGTGTTTTGGGGGAGAAACCCCTTCCTCTTAGCTACTTTATTATTGAGGAAGGGGTTGCACCCCCAAAACGTGTCCATTAATCTCCCGTGATGGCAGATAGCACATGTTGGCACACTGTGTGCATCCTCCAAATTTACACATTTATAACATTGTAGCACACAAAAAAAGGGATTTGGAGGGGTTTTAAACTCTACCCAAAACATCAATGATGTTCTTATTTTTTTGAATAACATCATTGATGTTTTTCTTGAGGTTTTCCAATGCTAAATTACACCCCATGATCTCCCCGATCAGGATCTGTGCACTTTCCGAGGTGAAAGGATCTGGATCCACAACATCACGATCACCTAAAAAGAGAGAAACCAAACAAAAACAGGTATAAAAAATATGCCGGCATCCATCTCTTACCTGAGCGTGTGGTCGCAGACACTCACCTGTTGTGGTGACTAGTTCCACAACGTCTTCTTCCTCCTGCTCTTCTTGTGTTGGGGGGATTTCGCCTTCTTCCAGAGGGGGGGGTCTCTGGTCTCCTCGGATGAGGGGTGTCCTCCGAGTCTTTTCTCCCCTATGTAAAAAAAAATGGTATACTTAGCACACAGATATTTGATGGCAGAACTATAAATAGGAAACTTTGCTTGGAAGTGGGGTACAATTGTCTGTTTTGGCAGAGTTCGTATTACGTACGATCTGTGAGCAGAGGAAGGAGCATCGGAGCGCCGATCGTGATAACGAAGGTAAGATCTAAACTTGGGCCTATACTGCTTCGAAATTGAAGCCTATATTGTAACAAGATTAGGAGAGTTTGGCCTGACCTTAGGGTTTGTCTTGTGTTGTGTCTTGCAGAGAAAATGAATGGCTTCAACGACCACAATTTCCTCCTCCTGTTCATAGACAAGTACAGGGAGCTGCCCTGTCTGTGGCAGGTGAGACATCCCCATTACAATAATAAACAAAAGAGGCAGGCAGCGCTGGAGAAACTGCTGGAGTTGGTGAAGCCGGTGGTCCCCACAGCAACCATCCCCTATTTAAAAAACAAAATTGGTGGCCTGAGGAGCACTTATCTTAGGGAGCGCAAGAAGGTAACGGATTCCCAGAGATCCGGAGCTGCAGCAGGTGACGTTTATGTCCCCAGGCTGTGGTACTATGAGAGACTGCGATTTCTGTCAGACCACAATGAAGTCAGGGAATCCCTCTCTACTCTTCCTTCCACTCTTCCTTCCACCCCAGCTGAGGCTTCCGATGTCCAACCTGGGCCTTCCAGCCAGGAAGAAGTGGAGGAGCCCAGCTGGAGTCAGGTATAGCATTCCTCTACAGATTTCTGGTCAATAAAGAAATGATGTTTACTAGATGTCATTATTGATCACTAATTGCTGATTTCAAAAAGTGTTTTACATATCAATAGACAGTAGTGGGCACCCAAAATTGGGACAAGAATGAAAAATGCTGGGCTCAGAAGGATAGTCTGTTATATTTGTTAACATTCAATTTACAACAGTCAGGAGGTGAAAATTGTGTGTGATTGATGAAACAAATACTAAAACAATGTCCCTTTTTCATACACAGGAAGACATCAGCCAGGAGGAGGCTGTGGAATGTGGCAGCCAGGAGGGGGCGGGGCTAAGTTGCAGCCAGGAGGAGGCGGGGCTAAGTGTCATCCAGGAGAAGCCTGGGACAAGTCGAAGCCTGACCGAATCGCAGGTTCCTCCCCTCCGCTTTCCATACAAAAGAGCGAGGAAGGCGACTCACATGCAGGATTCTGCACTCAGGCTAATTCAGGAGGCTTCAGCGTCCCTCCGAGCCATACCCACTCCTGAAGAGGCCTTTGCCTGCATGGCTGCCACAAAACTGCATGGCATGCAGGAGGGTCAACACAAAATATGTGAGGACCTTCTGTATAAAGTCCTAAGTAAGGGGGTGAGTGGGGAACTAACACCCAATATCCACTTGAGTGAGTTGGCCCCTCCTCCTCCTCCTCCTGCTGCCACAACTCCACCACCAGAGCCACAGCGTGGAAGGAAGCATGGAAGGAAGACCAGAGAGTGATGGCCCTGTGTTCAGTCTGGTCTGGCAAAAGATGCAGTCTCTTGTATGACCACAGCCTGGGGACACAGATGTCATCTGCTGCTTTCCGGATCTCTGAGACTTCTGGACCAGGCTGCACTCCCTTTTAGATAAGGACTCCTCAGGCCACCAATTTTGCTTGAAAATAGTTGATGTGTGCCCTGGGGGTCCAAGGCTTCACCCATTTCTGCTGTTTTGCAGCGTTGCCTCCCTCTTTGTTTAGTTGTGAGCCCTTAATAAATGTTTTTTTTTCTATTATACTCTCTTATGTGTGTTTTCATTCAAAAAAGGACAGTTTGTTGGTGACGATTCAGGTACATTTCTAAAGTACAATGTGAATTTAACAAGAGACAACAACACCAAACAATCTCCTACAGATTAAATATAACAACATATCAATGGTGTTGTGGTAACTTGACACACAAAACACACACAAAAATATTCTGGAGTAAAACTAAAAATACAAGAAAACAAAGATCAGCCTTGAAAAAAATACAAACCAAAAAAAAAAAAAATTCTTCCTTAAAACAAAAAAAACCCCAAAATACAACACCAAAAAAATGTTGTCAGATGTGACAAATCAAAATATATTGAGGGAATCCCGATAAATAGTAAAGAAATAAGTTTGTGAGAAGTCTGTGTGAATATGAGCAGCAAAACTACTTCATTCTTCTCACATTGTAAAGAAGAAGAGAGTGCGCTGTATTAAACCATTTTTAACATTGCAGCGTGACGAAAGTGCTGTATCCATTGCGAACGCTAAGTTTACCAGACCGAGCTGTTCCGTCTAGGAATTTCTTCTGAGCATGCGTGGCACTTTGTGCGTCGGAACAGGCCACACACGGTCGGAATTGACGCCATTGGATTTTGTTGTCGGAAAATTTTATAGCCTGCTCTCAAACTTTGTGTGTCAGAAAATCCGATAGAAAATGTCCGATGGAGCCCACACACGGTCGGAATTTCCGACAACACGCTCCGATCGGACATTTTCCATCAGAAAATCTGACCGTGTGTACGGGGCATAAGAGTGTAATTTTTTGTTTGAATTAAGCGCCACTGTTTTATTCCACGTGTTGTTCACACTTTTTTTACATGTTATAGAAGAAAACACTTTAAATATGCCTGGTATTAGGTTTGCAATAGAATCTCCTGTCAATGGCTCGGGCTGCTGGATGTAATCAGTGTGGGTGAAAATATCACCTTCCTTCCATCAATATATTAAAGTCGTCAGGTATATATCCAGATGTAATCCGGTGATCGGATATCCATATCAGACGTATGGCAATAAAGAGAAAAGGATATATAGTGTAATACTGCTAGATTTATTCATAAAGATCCAAAATCATTACACTTACATCAAACTTTTTAAAACCGTGCAAAAAAACACCGCTTTGTCATGCAAACAGCCATCTCTAGGTCTCCTCCTAGTGATGGTTGTTTGCACACCAAGGCAGCGTTTTTTTTGCACGGTTTTAAAAATTTGATTTACACCAACTGCATAATTTGCACAAGTTCAACACACCATATGATTATATGGATGGACTTTATATGATTGCACTTTATTTGTTTTGCACTATAATTGCACTGAGCACTTTACATTGTTAATTAATACTATGTCATTGATTATACTGATGTAGGCACTTTATTATATATTGGTTTACTATTTATTGGAGCAGCGCTGAGTTTAACATTTATATTTTCATCACTTGGGGTCGTTTACCTTGCACTACAGCAGCAGCTCAAATTGTTATTTTTATTGTTAAATTATTTACAATTGTCTCTATAGGGTGGCTTTTTCAAACTTATCCACTCAGAACAGGCTTCGCCATGGTCAACCAAAGAAGATGAGTGCACGTGTTTCAGCGTCATATCCAGAGTTTGTCTTTGGGAAATAGACATATGAGTGCTGTCAGCATTGCTTCAGAGGTTGAAAGGGTGAGGGGGTCAGCCTGTCAGTGCTCAGACCATACGCTGCACACTGCATCAAATTGGTCTGCATGGCTGTCGTCCCAGAAAGAAGCCTCTTCTAAAAATGATGCACAAGAAAGCCCGCAGTTTGCTGAAGATAAGCAGACTAGGGACATGGATTACTGGAACCATGTCCTGTGGTCTAATGAAGCCAAGATAAACTTATTTGTTTCAGGTGGTGTCAAGCGTGTGTGGGGCAACCAGGTGAGGAGTACAAAGAAACGTGTGTCTTGCCTACAGTCAAGTAAGGTGATGGGAGTATCATGGTCTGGGGCTGCATGAGTGCTTCCGAGGGTAAAGGTGATGGACTGGCCAACCATGTCTCCAGACCTAAACCCTATTGAGCATCTGTGGTTCATCTTCAAATGGAAGGCAGAGGAGCGCAAGGTCTCTAACATCCACGAGCTCCGTGATGTCTTCATGGAGGAGTGGAAGAGGACTCCAGTGGCAACCTGTGAAGCTCCGGTGAACTCCATGCCCAAGAGGGTTAAGGCAGTGCTGGAAAATAATGGTGGCCACACAAAATATTGACACTTTGGGCCCAATTTGGACATTTTCACTTAGGGGTGTACTCAGTTTTGTTGCCAGCAGTTTAGACCTTAATGGCTGTGTGTGGAGTTATTTTGAGGGGACAGCAAATGTACACTGTTATACAAGCTGTACACTCACTACTTTACATTGTAGCAAAATGTCATTTCTTCAGTGTTGTCACATGAAAAGATATAATAAAATATTTAGAAAAATGTGAGGTGTGCACTCACTTTTGTTGGATACTGTATATACAGGGTTAGAAGTTGACCCTAGCACACAAGACATCTACTACTTTGCAGTAATTGTTGCCATTATTCCAAGTAAGATAAACAAGCTTCAATCTATCTGACCGTGTGTACAGGGCATAAGAGTGTAATTTTTTGTTTGAATTAAGCGCCACTGTTTTATTCCACATGTTGTTCACACTTTTTTACATGTTATAGAAGAAAACACTTACCTAATTCTTTAAAGATCCAAAATCATTACACTTACATCAAACTTTTTAAAACCGTGCAAAAAAACACCGCTTTGTCATGCAAACAGCCATCTCTAGGTCTCCTCCTAGTGATGGTTGTTTGCACACCAAGGCAGCGTTTTTTTTGCACGGTTTTAAAAATTTGATTTACACCAACTGCATAATTTGCACAAGTTCAACACACCATATGATTATATGGATGGACTTTATATGATTGCACTTTATTTGTTTTGCACTATAATTGCACTGAGCACTTTACATTGTTAATTATTACTATGTCATTGATTATACTGATGTAGGCACTTTATTATATATTGGTTTATTGTTTATTGGAGCAGCGCTGAGTTTAACATTTATATTTTCATCACTTGGGGTCGTTTACCTTGCACTACAGCAGCAGCTCAAAACACATATTTGCATTGTTATTCTATTTTATTTACAATTGTCTCTATAGGGTGGCTTTTTCAAACTTATCCACTCAGAACAGGCTTCGCCATGGTCAATCAAAGAAGATGAGTGCACGTGTTTCAGCGTCATATCCAGAGTTTGTCTTTGGGAAATAGACATATGAGTGCTGTCAGCATTGCTTCAGAGGTTGAAAGGGTGAGGGGATCAGCCTGTCAGTGCTCAGACCATACGCTGCACACTGCATCAAATTGGTCTGCATGGCTGTCGTCCCAGAAAGAAGCCTCTTCTAAAAATGGTGCACAAGAAAGCCCGCAAACAGTTTGCTGAAGATAAGCAGACTAGGGACATGGATTACTGGAACCATGTCCTGTGGTCTAATGAGACCAAGATAAACTTATTTGTTTCAGGTGGTGTCAAGCGTGTGTGGCGGCAACCAGGTGAGGAGTACAAAGAAACGTGTGTCTTGCCTACAGTCAAGTAAGGTGATGGGAGTATCATGGTCTGGGGCTGCATGAGTGCTTCCGAGGGTAAAGGTGATGGACTGGCCAACCATGTCTCCAGACCTAAACCCTATTGAGCATCTGTGGGGCATCTTCAAATGGAAGGCGGAGGAGCGCAAGGTCTCTAACATCCACCAGCTCCGTGATGTCTTCATGGAGGAGTGGAAGAGGACTCCAGTGGCAACCTGTGAAGCTCCGGTGAACTCCATGCCCAAGAGAATTTAAATGTGTGCCACATGGTTTACACGGAGAGGTATAATATTGTTAGTAGGTACCATCATCCTGGAAATGAATAAGGCAAAAAATGGGGTTTGAAAGAGAAATATGGACAGGGACCTCTCCAATTGGTCCAATCTCTTACAAAAGAATTTTTTTAGGACTATTACGGTACCAAAAGGGATGTAAAAAGACTTTGGTAAAAAATAAAGAAATTTATTTGAAATCACAATAAAAAGTCCTGCAAGGGACACATCATATACATTGTCATGGTTTAACATACACAAAGAACAGTGATTGTTACAGCATTGTTGACACTTAATTAATAGGACTAATGCCCACACAGATGCATGAACAGAGGTTGTATAATATAATACTTGCAGACGTGACCTCTACAGTTTCGCGGTCACAGCCGCTTCTTCAGGAGGCGTCTGATAGTATATAATCTACAAAGATGAAGAGAACAATACAGTATCAACATAACAAAAAAATGGAACAATGTCATAAGAAACACACAATTAATGTTGGAGAACATATTTAAAGTTAAAAAGTTGCACTCACCAACCTATAACCAAAAAGGTTTTCTGAAGCGATACTGTGAGACGCCCTCTAGAGGCGTTTCCCCCGGGGGCGGGCCAGGGAGGCAAATTTAGGTGAAACTATTGTAGATAAATATCATAGAAACAAAATTTAGAATTTAATACGGCATGTGTTCTGCTTTAGAAACCACCCGGGAGTGTCAAGTTAACAGGTGGAAAGGCAAAGAAAAGGGAAAGGGAGGAAAGGGGGGGGGGGAAGGGCAGAGAGAAGGAAAAGAAAAGAAGACAGAAACCAACCACAAGGTATGGGATAGTTGTGGGGAGTAAAGGAGAGAAAATGTAGAAAAAAAGAGAGAGAGGGGGGGGAGGGGGAGGGGGGAAAAGGGGAGGGGAAAAAACAAAAGAAAAGAAGGGTAGATAAAAGAAGCAGGGAGGGGGAGGGGGTAAAGGAAAGGGGGGGGAATGGGGGAAGGGGGGAGAAAGGGAAAAGATGGAGAGGAAAAAAAAAACGGGAAAGGGGAAAAGGAAGGAGGCACGAGGGAGGGGGGGGGGGAAGAAGGAGGGGAAAAAAAGAAAAAAGACATATGTGAGGGACAGACATGGAAGGAAAATGAGAGGGGAAGGGAAAGGGAAAACAGAGAGGGAATGAAAACACGAGAACAACAGGAAAGAAGAAAAGGGGAGAAGAGGAATTAGGGGGGGGGGGGAACTTGAACCTGCCACCTGTGAAGGAAGGTAAAAGAAAAAGACTAAAGTTGAAGCAGGGGGTAATAGTGTCAATAAGATTACCCACCGTTGCTGTATTTGTTGTTAAGAGTCAGACTCAGGGACTAATAACACATAGGATGAAGTGACTGATACAGCTGGAAGCCGATAAGTCACACCACAATGCCAGGGGGAGCCACTGTAGAAAAGGTATATAAAAAGGGGAAGGTATTAAGGGGTGGTCTAGGGAATCGGTATGCATTGTAGGGCACACCGAGCAAGAAGGGGAGGGAAAAAATTGTGATGGTAGGATGGTAGTAATCCCCAATCTTGCTGTAAGACAAATAACAGGTACTTACAAGGGCTCCAAGTGGCGCAAGTGGAATGCTGGATGTCCGCCTGTGGAGGTTGACTAACGAGTCTGAGCATCTTAAATGCCTCCAACCCGGAAGTTCAACAGTGCTAGAAGTAGCCGCTGCTATTACTTCCGGGTCCGGTCCTCCGCTGTTGCGCAGGCGCGGGAGGTTGACCCAGCGCATGCGCACAGCTCAACGGTGATCAATGCCAAAGCGTCGATCATAAGAAGCAGCAGCTGGGCTCCGTAGAGCCCCGCCTGCTGCCGGAGGAGCGCAAGCCCACCGTGGGGGGAGAATTAACTCCTCACATCCCTCCAGAACAGGAGGGCGAGTGCAAGTAGCAACAATAGCTTGGGTATATATACAATGAAACATGAAATAGATTAAAGGGGAGGGGGGGATTACAAAGTCTCCGGCGGTGGGGACATATGAAAGCCCACGGTCGGAGAAGTATATAACCCGGTCCCATCCTAAAACAGTGAAAAAGTTACAAACTGACATACATAGCTTTTAATAATAAAGCATATAATATGCTGGAAACTTGGGGTCAGCCATAAAGAAGGAACATCAAAAAACTAAATATTACACAGTGACGCCACTGTGTGTAGAGAGTCCGCTTGTGAAACAGACAAGGGGGAAAGGAAGAACAGGGGGGGAAAAAAGAAGGGGGATGGGGAAGGAGAACAGAGGGCACAATGAGCAAGGTTTAGCACCATATGCGATTAAAATTTCATACCCTGTGTGTTCAGTATAATAGGTGTAAGACCCAATGTTACTAAAGAGGGGAAAAAAGACAATGATTTTTTGATCACGGCAAAGACTGGGGGAACTGTGGAAATGTTATTCCAAGAAGTACTTATATGAGTGTGCCTCATTAATGCCAGGAGGGACACATGCGTTCAGTCGCTCAATCCAGAGGGACTCACGCTTTAAAATTTTGCGGTCCCAGTTGCCCCCTCGGGGGTCTTCAGGGACAACCTCTAGGACCGTTAACCTGATATAATCAAGATTGAAACGATGGTGAATGCCAATATGGCGGCCCACAGTAGTGAGCTTGCCATTTGTAGAGGCATACAGATGATCCCCCAGTCTTTGCCGTAACTCCCTAATTGTCTTCCCCACATAAAAAGCACCGCAAGTGCACGTCATAAGATAAATTACACCACGTGTGCCACAATGGGCTGAATGTTTGGGGAAGAACATGTTCCCATTGGGGAGTAAAAAGTGTTGTCCTTCTTGGATCCAGGGGCAGTGGGGACAGTTGCCACACTTGAAGGTACCCCTGGGTTCCAACGGATCAGAAGAGGGGATCCTGTAATGGCTATGTGTTAATCTATCCCTTAAAGAGGTGGCCCTCCTAAAGACCAGGTCGGGAGTTGTTTTGATGTATTTTCTAAGGATGTGATGATCAGTTAAAATGTGCCAATGACTTGATAATATATTGCTTAGTTGGTGGTGATGTGTGGAAAATTTTGTAATAATTTTAGTCATATAAGGCTGTTTGGGGCGTGGGGGGCCAAATAATAATCTTTGTCGGTCTAGAGCTGAGGCCCTATTGAACGCTTTCCTTAGAACGGTGCGGTTGTAGCCTCTGGCCAGGAGTCGTGTGCGGAGAGCATTAGCTTGTCTATGGAAATCCCTGTCCTCTGTGCAGTTCCTTCTCAGCCTAAGATACTGAGCATAAGGGATACTGCGGATCAGAGGGCGGGGATGGAGACTAGAAGCATGCAACAAAGTGTTGCCCGCAGTAGGTTTGCGAAATAAATCAGTGGTTAGATGGCCAGTGGAGTTTTTGATGATCTGTACATCCAGAAATGGAATGCTCAGACTGTTGTAGGAAAAAGTAAATGAAGATTGAAGGTATTAATGTTAAGCTTCTCAATGAAAGTTTGCAATGTTGCTCTGTGCCTGTCCAGATGACCAAAAGATCATCAATGAACCTAAACCATCCTAGGACATGGTTCAAGAAGGGTTCCATCAGGTCGTCACTAAAGACGGGCCGTTCCCAACCGCCAAGATACAAATTTGCGTACGAAGGGGCACAGGACATGCCCATTGCGACACCTTGAATTTGAAGATACAGTTGGTCCATAAATAAAAAATAATTCTAGTCAAGATGAATTCCAAAAGTTTTAAAATGAAAGTATTGGTGGGCCAAGTGTGATGGTCCTGTTCCATCAGGAAGAGCCAGCCATTCGGACGCCCTGCTCGTGGGGGATGCTAGAGTACAGGGCCTCCACATCAACAGCCACGAGGAGGGCGTCCGGAGGGATCTGGACACCTTCAATGTGTTTTAAAAGGTCAGTAGTATCTCTGATGTAAGAAGGTAATCTCGATACATGAGGTAATAGAAAAGTATCTACCAGTTTGCTGGCGTTTTCTGTTAATGAGCCTTTGCCAGAAACAATAGGTCGGCCAGGAGGTGTCGAAAGGTTCTTGTGAGTTTTAGGCAAAGCATAAAACGTCGGAGTGCGTGGTGTTGTACATTGATGAATTTATAGGTATCTTCATCGATGAGGCCCTCAAGGAAGGCCTCACCGATGAGTCCCCTAAACTCATCAATGGTTTGTTGAATAAAATGATTTTCGATGGGTAAATACCAATTAGGGTTGGAAAGAATTTTGAGGCACATAGTCTGATATTGGTGATGGGTCATCAACACCAGGTTACCGCCCTTGTCGGATTGCTTTATGACAAGGTCAGTATTTTTTTGTAATCTAGTAACTGCCCGAAACTGTTTTTGGGTCAAGTTGGAGGGTAATGTTTGCCATCGCTCTTTTTTAAGGGACAGAATGCATTCGTGCAAAAATGCCAAATTAATGGGCATGTCAATAAATCGGGGAAGGCCTTGGATTTCATTTTTAAAGTGGTCTTAAAGGTAGGGTAAAAGACTGAAGAGTATTATCCATTTGACTGGAGGGGGAAGAGTCGGAATCGTCATCTGAGGAATCCGGCTCCACCTCACCTTCATCAAAAAGTAACATAAGGTCCCGTAGGCTCTAGATTCTGCTATAGTGAAATTCTTAGTTTTTTCCGCTAGTTCTTTTTCTAAATTCGCACGTTTTCGGTCCGGGTCAAACATGTAATTAAAAGTCAATTTGCGGGCAAATAGATAGAGATCTTTAATTGTCTCGTAAACATCGATTGGCTCCGAAGGACAGAAGCCCAGGCCCAATTGAAGGACCTGTTCCTCCTCTGGGTCAAACGATAAAATGTTAAATTGATGATGTTAAGGGAGTGGGAATCTTTTTCCATTAGTGGAAGTGACTACTCGTGAGACGTGCTTGGAACCGGGGCCCTTTGCACATACATATCCAGATTCCCTTGTCTGGAGGGCTCTGGGGTTGCCTGTACCAAAAAACCCGGTTGTGATAGGAGTGTTTGGATGTTGGGTTGTAACAATTTCGGGATGATGTTGTGTAGGGTAGGGTGGAGGGAACCCGTGGAGGAGGTCTGTCCACCCGGCCTTGGTGTTTGTGGTGTTTTAGTGATTTTCCATGTTGTTTGCCTTTTTTAGGGTGTTTAGTAGTGGAGTTATCCCCAGTGTGGGACCTTTTACGAGGGGCACCAGGTGCTCGTGACAAGGTGGACCGGGTAGTGGTCTGTGAAGCCAAAGAGGATATCGATGAATCCGATTCCGTATAGTCTGTTGCTGTCGGAATCGGAGGTTGCCAATTTTTTTCTTTTTTTCCCCTCCTTCTCCCCCCCCCCCCCCTCGTGCCTCCTTCCTTTTCCCCTTTCCCGTTTTTTTTTCCCTCTCCATCTTTTCCCTTTCTCCCCCCTTCCCCCATTCCCCCCCCTTCCTTTACCCCCTCCCCCTCCCTGCTTCTTTTATCTACCCTTCTTTTCTTTTGTTTTTTTCCCCTCCCCTTTTCCCCCCTCCCCCCCCCCCCCCTCTCTCTCTTTTTTTCTACATTTTCTCTCCTTTACTCCCCACAACTATCCCATACCTTGTGGTTGGTTTCTGTCTTCTTTTCTTTCCTTCTCTCTGCCCCCCCCCCCCCTTTCCTCCCTTTCCCTTGTCTTTGCCTTTCCACCTGTAAACTTGACACTCCCGGGTGGTTTCTAAAGCAGAACACATGCCGTATTAAATTCTAATTTCGTTTCTATGATATTTATCTACAATAGTTTCACCTAAATTTGCCTCCCTGGCCCGCCCCCGGGGGAAACGCCTCTAGAGGGCGTCTCACAGTATCGCTTCAGAAAACCTTTTGGTTATAGGTTGGTGAGTGCAACTTTTTAACTTTAAATATGTTCTCCAACATTAATTGTGTGTTTCTTATGACATTGTTCCATTTTTTTGTTATGTTGATACTGTATTGTTCTCTTCATCTTTGTAGATTATATACTATCAGACGCCTCCTGAAGAAGCGGCTGTGACCGCGAAACTGTAGAGGTCACGTCTGCAAGTATTATATTATACAACCTCTGTTCATGCATCTGTGTGGGCATTAGTCCTATTAATTAAGTGTCAACAATGCTGTAACAATCACTGTTCTTTGTGTATGTTAAACCATGACAATGTATATGATGTGTCCCTTGCAGGACTTTTTATTGTGATTTCAAATAAATTTCTTTATTTTTTACCAAAGTCTTTTTACATCCCTTTTGGTACCGTAATAGTCTAAAAAAATTATTTTGTAAGAGATTGGACCTAGTTGGAGAGGTCCCTGTCCAGATTTCTCTTTCAAACCCCATTTTTTGCCTTATCCATGCCCAAGAGGGTTAAGGCAGTGCTGGAAAATAATGGTGGCCACACAAAATATTGACACTTTGGGCCCAATTTGGACATTTTCACTTAGGGGTGTACTCAGTTTTGTTGCAGCAGTTTAGACCTTAATGGCTGTGTGTGGAGTTATTTTGAGGGGACAGCAAATGTACACTGTTATACAAGCTGTACACTCACTACTTTACATTGTAGCAAAATGTCATTTCTTCAGTGTTGTCACATGAAAAGATATAATAAAATATTTAGAAAAATGTGAGGTGTGCACTCACTTTTGTTAGATACTGTATATACAGGGTTAGAAGTTGACCCTAGCACACAAGAGATA